>NC_134267.1:622051-679551 GCF_031893055.1 Leptodactylus fuscus
GATAGAATCAGTATATGGAACATGTAGAGTAATATTTCATTCCATCACATGACGTTAATCTATTATTTCGTTAGACAAACATGATACAGGTAGATGAGTGTAAGACGTTGCGCTCAGGATTATCATTCTATAAAGCAGAATATATGCAGCTCTGACCGCCATGGAATGACATGTATATGTATTACTGGGTCTATTGTACGAGCAAATGGGCTGCACAGAGAAACCCCCGGACTGTTTCACGGGGTAGGCAATAGTCAAAAAAACAAAAAATTACTCCAGCATGCCCAATTCTATATAAAATATAACTTTTACTTCAAAAATTTAAAAACATAGTACAGAGATGGATCCAGGCACGTACAATTATTCATAGCTATGAATAAGGGACCTCACCCTTATTCCCGAAACGCGTAAGCTTATCTGTTTGTTGTACGTGCCTGGATCCATGTCTGTACTATGTTTTTAAATTTTTGAAGTAAAAGTTATATTTTATATAGAATTGGGCATGCTGGAGTAATTTTTTTAATTTTATTATTATTATTCTATGTCTTATGACATCACAGGACAGATGAGATGAGTTTGTCATTTGGTTCCTTCTACCTGAGCGATGTCATAAAGCAGAAAGACTCCTGGTGACATCAGGACAAGGCGCTGAACTGGAAACTGAAAACTCCCTCCTGCTTTTGTTCTTGGATATGGGATATATAGGACTGTGTAGAAATCCCTTTGGGCTGAAGCTTTGGAATTTGTTGCGACAGTGGAGGAATGTAGGAAAAACAGAGAGGCGAAACCCAATAAGTAATTGTATGTAAGGAGCCTAATAGTGAAGGCGCCATCACCCCTCGTGTCCTCCATAGGCTCTCACCCTTATATGATAGAGTATTATATGGCGAGAAACACTCACAATATACCGTCATATAAAGTCATACAATATACCGCTATATACACACGTATACACTCTGCATTGTGTGACAACGTATATAAGGTCATATTGTGTTTCATACAGTGCAGGGATTCCTATAGACTTAGGCCTGACTTATTAAAATATCAACAAGTCGCTTCCCTGATTCTTAACACAATTTATTCATCTTCCACATGGTACGATATTATATATAAAAAGCCAAATATATCTTCACAGTTCACTGGACAACTTCATAAAATACTAATTTTCCATGATTTTATTCAATTTTATAAATACATCTTGTAAAACAAAACGGTAAAAAAACTACAGAAAAAAAAACCCCGTAATAAATAAAGTCGTTGTCACATTGGCCTTTCTGCATTTAGTGGTCACACAATGCGGCTGTGATAGAGAACCGGGGGGGGGGGGGGGTATATTTTGGGTATTTTTTGTAGCCACTCTTGTGACTTTTTTTTCTAGTTTGACTTTTTGCGACATATTTATTAGAATTTTATAGACTGGTTCCTTAAGAGTGCGTTCACACAATGTAATTTGTCGTAATTCCTGCTCGAGAGGTTACAGCTGGAGTCAGAGCTGCGTCTGCACAATATATAACATACCCATCCGCCATATTAACTGGGTCACATTACTAGTCACTTCTATAAATAGGGGCCACAAATAAATAACATCAGAATAAATAAATAAATGAATTAAAAATAAAAGTGCAATTAATAAATTAGACATAACCAAGAAAACAAGTCACAAAACAGGAAAGAAATAACTCCCCGAGGTCTGGCAATAACAAACCCTGTGTTTGACCCAATATTGGCTGTAAAGTGAGCGGGAATTATATTGCACATTTGCACATTCTGCATGTTTCTGCTTTCCTTCAGGTCGTTGTGTTTCTTATGACCTCATTCCTTAGATTACACACTATTTGTAAGCCGTTGTCCATCTTTATAGGATTTTAAATAATTCCTAAAAAAGTGCATATAAAAAAAGCCGCCAAATACCTACTAAGGGCTGAAGTGCAAAAATACTGTCACAATAAAGTGTATGGGGGAAGCTTTAAGGTGCAAACCAGGCATTAAAGGGTTAAGTTTACCAAAGAAGAAGAAAGCTTTTATGTAGAACAATATGTCATTACACTTACCTGTATCCCTATAGCTCCTATATATTGTATAGGTACAGTCCTATGAAAAAGTTTGGGCACCCCTATTAATCTTAATCATTTTTAGTTCTAAATATTTTGGTGTTTGCAGCAGCCATTTCAGTTTGATATATCTAATAACTGATGGACACAGTAATATTTCAGGATTGAAATGAGGTTTATTGTACTAACAGAAAATGCGCAATATGCATTAAACCAAAATTTGAGCGGTGCAAAAGTATGGGCACCTCAACAGAAAAGTGACATTAATATTTAGTACATCCTCCTTTTGCAAAGATAACAGCCTCTAGTCGCTTCCTGTAGCTTTTAATCAGTTCCTGGATCCTGGATAAAGGTATTTTGTTGCTGTTTCTTTTTGGACGCCATGCATAACGCCTTTTTTTATAACCAAACAACTCAATTTTTGTTTCCAAAATGAAGCTGCCTTGTCCAAATGTGCTTTTTCATACCTCAGGCAACTCTATTTGTGGCGTACGTGCAGAAACGGCTTCTTTCTCATCACTCTCCCATACAGCTTCTCCTTGTGCAAAGTGCGCTGTATAGTTGACCGATGCACAGTGACACCATCTGCAGCAAGATGATGCTGCAGCTCTTTGGAGGTGGTCTGTGGATTGTCCTTGACTGTTCTCACCATTCTTCTTCTCTGCCTTTCTGATATTTTTCTTGGCCTGCCACTTCTGGGCTTAACAAGAACTGTCCCTGTGCTCTTCCATTTCCTTACTATGTTCCTCACAGTGGAAACTGACAGGTTAAATCTCTGAGACAACGTTTTGTATCCTTCCCCTGAACAACTATGTTGAACAATCTTTGTTTTCAGATCATTTGAGAGCGGGCTGTCCATGCTCGGCGACCATCAAACTTAACTGAACTTGAATTGTTTTGTAAAGAGGAATTGTCCAAAATACCTTCATCCAGGATCCAGGAACTGATTAACAACTACAGGAAGCGACTAGAGGCAAAAGGAGGATGTACTAAATATTAATGTCACTTTTCTGTTGAGGTGCCCATACTTTTGCACCGGGCAAATTTTGGTTTAATGCATATTGCACATTTTCTGTTAGTACAATAAACCTCATTTCAATCCTGAAATATTACTGTGTCCATCAGTTATTAGATATATCAAACTGAAATGGCTGCTGCAAACACCAAAATATTTAGAACTAAAAATGATTAAGATTAATAGGGGTGCCCAAACTTTTTCATAGGACTGTATGTACTATATGTGACATTATTACACAAATCAAATCAAATCAAATCAAAAAATGCTTTATTGGCACGTCCGAATAGGTATTTGGCATTGCCAAAGCTAGTAAAGTGGGCGGGGGGGGGGGGGGGGGGGGAGCTGGGTTGGGTGGGTGGTGGGTATGGGGGGGTGGTTTGGGTTATAACAGTCCATGGAGTCTCATCTTCCTCTTCGTTGGTGACCGCTATATAGGGGGGGGGGGGGTTTGAAGGTGGGGGTGGGGTGGGGCGGGTGTATTGGGATAAATATAACAGTCCATGGAGTCTCATCTTCCTCTTCGTTGGTGACCGTTATATGGGGAGGTGGGGTGGGGCAGGGCGGTTGGTTTGGGGTATAACAGTCCGTGGAGTCTCATCTTCCTCTTAGTTGGTGGCTGCTATATGGGGAGGTGGGGGTAGGGTGGGGGTAGGGTGGGTGTATTGGGATAAATATAACAGTCCGTGGAGTCTCATCTTCCTCTGGTTTGGTGACAGCTGGACACGTATTGGGCAGCGATCTCCACAGTGGCCTCTTCTTCTCCCAGTAGGATGTAGAGTTTCCTCTTCTCCCAGTCTGGGATGTGGGCAGAGAGTCTTTGGTAGTAGACGGCCCTCACAGCTGAGTATTTGGTGCAGTGTAGCAGGAAGTGGGTCTCGTCTTCTAGGACCCCCTGGTCACAGTGCTGGCACAGTCTCTTCTCCCGTGGCTTGTACGTCTGCCTGTATCGCCCCGTCTCTATCTCTAGGTTGTGGGCGCTCAGTCTGTACCGGCTCAGGGTCTGTCTGTGCTTGGGGTGGCGTATTCTCTCCAGGTAAGTGGCCATGGTGTAGTCCCTTTGTAGGGATTGGTACACATTGGTGAGTTTCTTGGAGTTATTTATTTCGTTTCTCCATTCTTCAATGTACCGCTCTCTGTTTGCCTCTGTGGTCGCCTTTATTTCGGCCTTGGTTATCATCTGTTGGTGTTTTTGGTTTGGTGGTTGGCTGCTGTTTGGTTGGTGAGTGTCTGGTTTGCTCAGGTGGCTTAGCCATGCTTGGTGGTGGTAGGAGTCGCTCCCCTGGATGTGTGCCTGGAAAGCTAGCGCCCTCTTCTGTATGGTGAGCCATAGGGGGAGTCTGCCTAGCTCTGCCCTGCAGGCCATGTTGGTGGTGTTGCGATGGACATGGAGCAGGTATTTGCAGAACTCCAGGTGGAAGTTCTCTGTTGGGCTGGAATCCCACCTTGACTGGTCTGGGTAGGTGGCTGGGCCCCAAACCTCACTGCCATAGAGAAGGATCGGGGAGATGACAGCGTCAAATATCTTCAGCCAGACCCTCACCGGTGGTTTGAGGTGGTACAGTTGTCTTCTGATGGCGTAGAAGGTTCTGCAGGCTTTTGCTTTCAGGGTTTCTATTGCTGCTTTGAAGCTTCCTGATTGGCTGAGCTCCAGCCCCAGGTAGGTGTAGCTGTTGGTTTTCTCCAGTGTGGAGCCGTTCAGTGTGAATTGTGGGGTGGTGGAGGCTTTATTGTGGCCCTTCTTCTGGAATACCATGATTTTGGTCTTCTTCTGGTTGATGGGTAGGGCCCATGTGGTGCTGAATTTTTCCAGCACTGACAGGCTTTCTTGGAGGTCTTTCTCGGTGGGGGCCAGGAGTAGGAGGTCATCGGCGTATAGCAGGAACTTCACCTCCCGGTCGTTCAGGGTGAGGCCTGGGGTTGGTGAGGCCTCCAGGGCTGTAGCCAGTTCATTGATATAGATGTTGAAGAGCGTTGGGCTCAGGCTACAGCCTTGTCTGACCCCTCGGGCCTGTTGGAAGTATGCGGTCCTTTTCCCATTCACCTTCACACTGCACTGGTTTCCGGTGTAGGAGCTCTTGATGACGTCGTACGTTCTTCCTCCTATTCCACTCTCTAGGAGTTTTAGAATTAGGCCTGGGTGCCATACTGAATCAAACGCCTTCTTAAAGTCCACGAAGCAGGCGAATATCTTGCCTCTTCTGGTGTTGTGGACGTGCGTCTTGATGAGGCTGTGCAGGGTGTAGATATGGTCTGTGGTGCGGTGGTTTGGCATGAACCCTGCTTGGCTCTTGCTGAGGACCCCGTGTTGTGTGAGGAAGGTGAGGATTCTGTTATTGATGATGCTGTTGAACAGTTTCCCCAGTGTGCTGCTGACGCAGATCCCTCTGTAGTTGTTGGGGTCATATTGGTCCCCATTCTTGTAGATGGGGGTTATGAGCCCTTTGTTCCAGTCTTCGGGGAAGTGTCCAGCATTGAGCACGAGGGTGAATAGCTTTGCCAGTGCCGCGTGTATTGCTGGAGGGCTGTATTTGATCATCTCTGGTAGGATGCCGTCAGGGCCACTGGCCTTTTTGCCTTTCAGCACGGCAATTCTTTCCTGTATATCTTTTATGGTGATTGGTGAGTCCAGAGGGTTCTGGAAGTCTTTGATGACTTTCTCCATGTCCCTCAGTTTGGTGATTATCTGTTGCTGTTCTGGAGTTAGTTCTTCTTCTGGGATGTTTTTGTAGAGACCTCTGAAGTAGTTGAGCCAGATATTGCCATTTTGGATGTGGAGAGAGTTTTTCTTGGGCTTTGTGCCCATGTGGTGCCAGGTCTCCCAGAATGAGCTGTCCTGGAGGGAGTCCTCTAGTTGCTGGATTTTGTGGGAGAGGTATCTCTGTTTCTTCTCTCTGAGGGTGCCCTTGTATTGCTTGCATAGATTGCTGTAGGCTTCCCTCACCTCCTTGTTGTTGGGGTCCCTGTGTTTTTGGTTGGAGGCTGTTCTTAGGGTATGGCGTAGTGCTCTGCAGTCGCTGTCGAACCATTTGTGGGACTGTTTGTTGGTTTGTCTTATGGGTTTGGTTGGTTTCAGGCCTGCTAGTTCTGCTGTGGTCTGTAGGATGTACTTGAGATCCTTCACAGCTCTGGTGACTCCCTGTTGGTCTGGCTGATAGGTGTTTGTATGGAAGTTTGTGAGCAGTGTCTTGATTTCGGGTCGGTTGGTTGCGTTGGTATATTCTATGGCCTGGTGGTTGGCCCATGTGAAATGTCTTGGTAGGTTGCAGAGGCCGGACTGTTGGGGCTCATGTGTGGGTGTTTTGTTCCTGGTTCTCATGTATAGTAGGATCTGGTTGTGGTCTGATAGATGGGAGTCAGGTGCGATTGTGAAGTCTTCAATGTCTGACAGGTCTGCGTCTGTAATGGCATAGTCCACCACGCTGTTGCCCACTTGAGAGTTTAGTGTGAAGCGTCCTCTGGGATCGCCTGTGGTACGTCCGTTTATTATGTACAGTCCTAGGCTTCGGCACATGTTCAGCAGTTGTCTCCCACTCTTGTTGACAATTCTGTCTTGGCTGTTTCTTCTTGTCTGTGTGGGTTCTGGGTGGTGGATCTCACTACCGTGCGTATGTGGGTTGTCGTCAGGAGGCAGGTAGTCTAACTCTGTGCCTGTCCTTGCATTCAGGTCTCCGCATATTAGTACTCTGCCTTTGGGTTGGAAGTGGACGGCTTCCCTTTGTAGGACCTCGTAAGTGTCGGGGTCGTGGTAGGGGGACCCTGGTGGGGGCATATATACTGCACAGAGATAGAATTTATTTTATTACACTATGCAGTCACATCCTATATATATTGTATAGGTATTAGAGATGAGCGAACACTAAAATGTTCGAGGTTCGAAATTCGATTCGAACAGCCACTCACTGTTCGAGTGTTCGAATGGGTTTCGAACCCCATTATAGTCTATGGGGAACATAAACTCGTTAAGGGGGAAACCCAAATTCGTGTCTGGAGGGTCACCAAGTCCACTATGACACCCCAGGAAATGATACCAACACCCTGGAATGACACTGGGACAGCAGGGGAAGCATGTCTGGGGGCATAAAAGTCACTTTATTTCATGGAAATCCCTGTCAGTTTGCGATTTTCGCAAGCTAACTTTTCCCCATAGAAATGCATTGGCCAGTGCTGATTGGCCAGAGTACGGAACTCGACCAATCAGCGCTGGCTCTGCTGGAGGAGGCGGAGTCTAAGATCGCTCCACACCAGTCTCCATTCAGGTCCGACCTTAGACTCCGCCTCCTCCAGCAGAGCCAGCGCTGATTGGCCGAATTCCGTACTCTGGCCAATCAGCACTGGCTAATGCATTGTATTGGCTTGATGAAGCAGTGCTGAATGTGTGTGCTTAGCACACACATTCAGCTCTACTTCATCGGGCTAATAGAATGCATTGGCCAATCAGCGCTGGCCAATGCATTCTATTAGCGTGAACTGAGTTTGCACAGGGGTTCTAGTGCACCCTCGGCTCTGCTACATCAGATTGCTACATCTCATGTAGCAGTGCCGAGTGTGCATCAGATGTGTAGTTGAGCAAAACTGACTCAGCACTGCTAAGTCTCTGCATTCGCATAGGAATGCATTGGCCAGCCTTCGGCCAATCAGCGCTGGCTCTGCCGGAGGAGGCGGAGTCTAAGGTCGGACCTGAATGGAGACTGGTGTGGAGCGATCTTAGACTCCGCCTCCTCCAGCAGAGCCAGCGCTGATTGGTCGAGTTCCGTACTCTGGCCAATCAGCGCTGGCCAATGCATTCTATTAGCCCGATGAAGTAGAGCTGAATGTGTGTGCTTAGCACACACATTCAGCTCTACTTCATCAGGCTAAAAGAATACATTGGCCAATCAGCGCTGGCCAATGCATTCTATTAGCTTGATGAAGCAGAGTGTGCACAAGGGTTCAAGCGCACCCTCGGCTCTGATGTAGCAGAGCTGAGGGTGCACAAGGGTTCAAGTGCACCCTCGGCTCTCCTACATCAGAGCCGAGGGTGCGCTTGAACCCTTGTGCAGCCTCAGCTCTGCTACATCAGAGCCGAGGGTGCGCTTGAACCCTTGTGCACACTCTGCTTCATCAAGCTAATAGAGTGCATTGGCCAGCGCTGATTGGCCAGAGTACGGAATTCGGCCAATCAGCGCTGGCCAATGCATCCCTATGGGAAAAAGTTTATCTCACAAAAATCACAATTACACACCCGATAGAGCCCCAAAAAGTTATTTTTAATAACATTCCCCCCTAAATAAAGGTTATCCCTAGCTATCCCTGCCTGTACAGCTATCCCTGTCTCATAGTCACAAAGTTCACATTCTCATATGACCCGGATTTGAAATCCACTATTCGTCTAAAATGGAGGTCACCTGATTTCGGCAGCCAATGACTTTTTCCAATTTTTTTCAATGCCCCCAGTGTCGTAGTTCCTGTCCCACCTCCCCTGCGCTGTTATTGGTGCAAAAAAGGCGCCAGGGAAGGTGGGAGGGGAATCGAATTTTGGCGCACTTTACCACGTGGTGTTCGATTCGATTCGAACATGGCGAACACCCTGATATCCGATCGAACATGTGTTCGATAGAACACTGTTCGCTCATCTCTAATAGGTATGTACTATATGTGACATTATTACACTATGCAGTCACATCCTATATATATTGTGTAGGTATGTACTATATGTGACATTATTACACTATGCAGTCACATTATATATATTGTATAGGTATGTACTATATGTGATATTATTACACTATGCAGTCACATTATATATATTGTATAGGTATGTACTATATGTGATATTATTACACTATGCAGTCACATTATATATATTGTGTAGGTATGTACTATATGTGATATTATTACACTATGCAGTCACATTATATATATTGTGTAGGTATGTACTATATGTGACATTATTACACTATGCAGTCACATCCTATATATATTGTATACACTCACCGGCCACTTTATTAGGATATACCTGTCCAACTGCTCGTTAACACTTAATTTCTAATCAGCCAATCACATGGCGGCAACTCAGTGCATTTAGGCATGTAGACATGGTCAAGACCATCTCCTGCAGGTCAAACCGAGCATCAGTATGGGGGGGAAGAAAGGTGATTTGAGTGCCTTTGAACGTGGCATGGTTGTTGGTGCCAGAAGGGCTGGTCTGAGGATTTCAGAAACTGCTGATCTACTGGGATTTTCACGCACAACCATCTCTAGGGTTTACAGAGAATGGTCCGAAAAAGAAAAAACATCCAGTGAGCGGCAGTTCTGTGGGGGGTGGAAATGCGTTGTTGATGCCAGAGGTCAGAGGAGAATGGCCAGACTGGTTCCAGCTGATAGAAAGGCAACAGTGACTCAAATAGCCACCCGTTACACCCAAGGTAGCCAGAAGAGCATCTCTGAACGCCGCACAGTACGTCCAACTTTGAGGCTACAGATGGGCTACAGCAGCAGAAGACCACACCGGGTGCCACTCCTTTCAGCTAAGAACAGGAAACTGAGGCTACAATTTGCACAAGCTCATCGAAATTGGACAATTGAAGATTGGAAAAACGTTGCCTGGTCTGATGAGTCTGGATTTCTGCTGCGACATTCGGATGGTAGGGTCAGAATTTGGCGTCAACAACATGAAAGCATGGATCCATCCTGCCTTGTATCGGTAACGGTTCAGGCTGGTGGTGGTGGTGTCATGGTGTGGGGAATATTTTCTTGGCACTCTTTGGGCCCCTTGGTACCAATTGAGCATCGTTGCAACGCCAAAGCCTACCTGAGTATTGTTGCTGACCATGTCCATCCCTTTATGAGCACAATGTACCCAACATCTGATGGCTACTTTCAGCAGGATAATGCAATGCCATGTCATAAAGCTGGAATCATCTCAGACTGGTTTCTTGAACATGACAATGAGTTCACTGTACTCCAATGGCCTCCACAGTCACCAGATCTCAATCCAATAGAGGAGCATCTTTGGGATGTGGTGGAACGGGAGATTCGCATCATGGATGTGCAGCCGACAAATCTGCGACTGCAACTGTGTGATGCCATCATGTCAATATGGACCAAAATCTCTGAGGAATGCTTCCAGCACCTTGTTGTATCTATGCCACGAAGAATTGAGGCAGTTCTGAAGGCAAAAGGGGGTCCAACCCGTTACTAGCATGGTGGACCTAATAAAGTGGCCGGTGAGTGTATATGAGTATATAGCAATGTAATTGAGTATATAGCAATGTATATCAGTATATTGCAATGTATCAGAATATATCAGTATATAGCAATGTATATGGGTATATAGCTATGTATATCAGTATATAGCAATGTATATCAGTATATAGCAATGTATATCAGTATATAGCAATGTATCAGAATATATCAGTATATAGCAATGTATATGAGTATATAGCTATGTATATCAGTATATAGCAATGTATATCAGTATATAGCAATGTATATCAGTATATAGCAATGTATACCAGTATATAGCAATGTATATCAGTATATAGCAATGTATATGAGTATATACAGTCCTATGAAAAAGTTTGGGCACCCCTATTAATCTTAATCATTTTTAGTTCTAAATATTTTGGTGTTTGCAACAGCCATTTCAGTTTGATATATCTAATAACTGATGGACACAGTAATATTTCAGGATTGAAATGAGGTTTATTGTACTAACAGAAAATGCGCAATATGCATTAAACCAAAATTTGACCGGTGCAAAAGTATGGGCACCCTTATCATTTTATTGATTTGAATTCCCCTAACTACTTTTTACTGACTTACTGAAGCACAAAATTGGTTTTGTAACCTCAGTGAGCTTTGAACTTCATAGCCAGATGTATCCAATTATAAGAAAAGGTATTTAAGGTGGCCAATTGCAGGTTGTTCTACTATTTGAGTCTCCTCTGAAGAGTGGCATCATGGGCTACTCAAAACAACTCTCAAATGATCTGAAAACAAAGATTGTTCAACATAGTTGTTCAGGGGAAGGATACAAAACGTTGTCTCAGAGATTTAACCTGTCAGTTTCCACTGTGAGGAACATAGTAAGGAAATGGAAGAGCACAGGGACAGTTCTTGTTAAGCCCAGAAGTGGCAGGCCAAGAAAAATATCAGAAAGGCAGAGAAGAAGAATGGTGAGAAGAGTCAAGGACAATCCACAGACACCTCCAAAGAGCTGCAGCATCATCTTGCTGCAGATGGTGTCACTGTGCATCGGTCAACTATACAGCGCACTTTGCACAAATAGAAGCTGTATGGGAGAGTGATGAGAAAGAAGCCGTTTCTGCACGTACGCCACAAATAGAGTTGCCTGAGGTATGAAAAAGCACATTTGGACAAGGCAGCTTCATTTTGGAAACAAAAATTGAGTTGTTTGGTTATAAAAAAAGGCGTTATGCATGGCGTCCAAAAAGAAACAGCATTCCAAGAAAAACACATGCTACCCACTGTAAGATTTGGTGGAGGTTCCATCATGCTTTGGGGCTGTGTGGCCAATGCCGGCATCGGGAATCTTGTTAAAGTTGAGAGTCGCATGGATTCCACTCAGTATCAGCAGATTCTTGAGAATAATGTTCAAGAATCAGTGACGAAGTTGAAGTTACGCCGGGGATGGATATTTCAGCAAGACAATGATCCAAAACACCAAAGCTCCAAATCCTCAGGCATTCATGCAGAGGAACAATTACAATGTTCTGGAATGGCCATCCCAGTCCCCAGACCTGAATATCATTGAACATCTGTGGGATGATTGGAAGCGGGCTGTCCATGCTCGGCCACCATCTAACTTAACTGAACTTGAATTGTTTGTCCAAAATACCTTTATCCAGGATCCAGGAACTGATTAAAAGCTACAGGAAGCGACTAGAGGCTGTTATCTTTGCAAAAGGAGGATCTACTAAATATTAATGTCACTTTTCTGTTGAGGTGCCCATACTTTTACACCGGTCAAATTTTGGTTTAATGCATATTGCGCATTTTCTGTTAGTACAATAAACCTCATTTCAATCCTGAAATATTACTGTGTCCATCAGTTATTAGATATATCAAACTGAAATGGCTGCTGCAAACACCAAAATATTTAGAACAAAAAATGATTAAGATTAATAGGGGTGCCCAAACTTTTTCATAGGACTGTAGCTCAGACTCTGCAGCTTCTTCGCCATTTTCTGTCTCTTGTATGTAAACTAGAAGTCAGATATATTTTCCATGTCAGGCGGTTCCTCTATCTACAGATTTATTCTTCGTAGCAGTGACAGGGAAGGATCTGCCGCTCAGACACTGCGCCATTGTTGTCTCGGGATGATTACGGCTGATACGTCGCGTTCCAGGTGCTTCGCACTCACAATCATTACATCACCGCCTGTCAATCTCCGACACAAAAAATGTCATTTTACACATGAAGTTACATTTCCAGAATTACAGAAACATTTGGCGTGTGAGATATTCTGTAATCCGGGCGAGTACATGGCAGATCATTATATTATTCTAGGCTGTGCCCCCCCCCCCCCCCCCCACACACCAGGAGACCCCGGCCACTCCCGTCACACTAATATATTATATATACTCTCAGTAACGACTATCTGGGGTTGTGTTTTCCCAATTTATTTATTTTTTTAGCTTAGAGGGACCTTCCATGTCCTATATATTATATACTGCTAGAAATCTGACAGTGGCAGTGGCGAAACTAGGAATGGTGGGGCCCCATAGCGAACTTTTGACATCAGCTCTCCCCCCAACCAATGCCCGCCGAAGACCCAGACCCCCCCCACACACACACACACACACATTCCTGCACTCTCTGTTATCCCCCATAGTGGCCCCTGCACACAGTATTATGTCCCATAGTGACCCCTGCACACAGTATTATGTCCCATAGTGACCCCTGCACACAGTATTATGTCCCATAGTGGCCCCTGCACACAGTATTATGTCCCATAGTGGCCCCTGCACACAGTATTATGTCCCATAGTGACCCCTGCACACAGTATTATGTCCCATAGTGGCCCCTGCACACAGTATTATGTCCCATAGTGGCCCCTGCACACAGTATTATGTCCCATAGTGGCCCCTGCACACAGTATTATGTCCCATAGTGACCCCTGCACACAGTATTATGTCCCATAGTGGCCCCTGCACACAGTATTATGTCCCATAGTGACCCCTGCACACAGTATTATGTCCCATAGTGACCCCTGCACACAGTATTATGTCCCATAGTGGCCCCTGCACACAGTATTATGTCCCATAGTGACCCCTGCACACAGTATTATGTCCCATAGTGGCCCCTGCACACAGTATTATCCCCATAGTGGCCCCTGCACACAGTATTATGTCCCATAGTGGCCCCTGCACACAGTATTATGTCCCATAGTGGCCCCTGCACACAGTATTATCCCCATAGTGGCCCCTGCACACAGTATTATGTCCCATAGTGGCCCCTGCACACAGTATTATGTCCCATAGTGACCCCTGCACACAGTATTATGTCCCACAGTGGCCCCTGCACACAGTATTATGTCCCATAGTGACCCCTGCACACAGTATTATGTCCCATAGTGGCCCCTGCACACAGTATTATCCCCATAGTGGCCCCTGCACACAGTATTATGTCCCATAGTGGCCCCTGCACACAGTATTATGTCCCATAGTGGCCCCTGCACACAGTATTATCCCCATAGTGGCCCCTGCACACAGTATTATGTCCCATAGTGGCCCCTGCACACAGTATTATGTCCCATAGTGACCCCTGCACACAGTATTATGTCCCACAGTGGCCCCTGCACACAGTGTAATGTCCCATAGTGGCCCCTGCACACAGTATTATGTCCCATAGTGGCCCCTGCACACAGTATTATGTCCCATAGTGACCCCTGCACACAGTATTATGTCCCACAGTGGCCCCTGCACACAGTATTATGTCCCATAGTGGCCCCTACACACAGTATTATGTCCCATAGTGGCCCCTACACACAGTATTATGTCCCATAGTGGCCCCTGCACACAGTATTATGTCCCATAGTGGCCCCTGCACACAGTATTATGTCCCATAGTGGCCCCTGCACTCAGTATTATCCCCCATAGTGACCCCTGCACACAGTATTATGTCCCATAGTGGCCCCTGCACACAGTATTATGTCCCATAGTGGCCCCTACACACAGTATTATGTCCCATAGTGGCCCCTGCACACAGTATTATGTCCCATAGTGGCCCCTGCACACAGTATTATGTCCCATAGTGACCCCTGCACACAGTATTATGTCCCACAGTGGCCCCTGCACACAGTATTATGTCCCATAGTGGCCCCTGCACACAGTATTATCCCCCATAGTGGCCCCTGCACACAGTATTATCCCCCATAGTGACCCCTGCACACAGTATTATGTCCCATAGTGGCCCCTGCACACAGTATTATCCCCCATAGTGGCCCCTGCACACAGTATTATGCCCCATAGTGGCCCCTGCACACAGTATTATGTCCCATAGTGACCCCTGCACACAGTATTATGTCCCATAGTGGCCCCTGCACACAGTATTATCCCCCATAGTGACCCCTGCACACAGTATTATGTCCCATAGTGGCCCCTGCACACAGTATTATCCCCCATAGTGGCCCCTGCACACAGTATTATCCCCCATAGTGGCCCCTGCACACAGTATTATCCCCCATAGTGGCCCCTGCACACAGTATTATCCCCCATAGTGACCCCTGCACACAGTATTATGTCCCATAGTGGCCCCTGCACACAGTATTATGTCCCATAGTGGCCCCTGCACACAGTATTATGTCCCATAGTGGCCCCTGCACACAGTATTATGTCCCATAGTGACCCCTGCACTCAGTATTATGTCCCATAGTGGCCCCCGCACACAGTATTATGGCCCATAGTGGCCCCTGCACACAGTATTATCCCCCATAGTGGCCCCTGCACACAGTATTATGTCCCATAGTGACCCCTGCACACAGTATTATGTCCCATAGTGGCCCCTGCACACAGTATTATCCCCCATAGTGGCCCCTGCACACAGTATTATGTCCCATAGTGACTCCTGCACACAGTATTATCCCCCATAGTGGCCCCAGCACACAGTATTATGTCCCATAGTGACCCCTGCACACAGTATTATGTCCCATAGTGACCCCTGCACACAGTATTATGTCCCATAGTGACCCCTGCACACAGTATTATGTCCCATAGTGGCCCCTGCACACAGTATTATGTCCCATAGTGGTCCCTGCACACAGTATTATGTCCCATAGTGACCCCTGCACACAGTATTATCCCCCATAGTGACCCCTGCACAAAGTATTATGTCCCATAGTGGCCCCTGCACACAGTATTATCCCCCATAGTGGCCCCTGCACACAGTATTATCCCCCATAGTGGCCCCTGCACACAGTATTATGTCCCATAGTGGCCCCTGCACACAGTATTATGTCCCACAGTGGCCCCTGCACACAGTATTATCCCCCATAGTGGCCCCTGCACACAGTATTATGTCCCATAGTGACCCCTGCACACAGTATAATGTCCCATAGTGGCCACTGCACACAGTATTATGTCCCATAGTGGCCCCTGCACACAGTATTATCCCCCATAGTGACCCCTGCACACAGTATTATGTCCCATAGTGGCCCCTGCACACAATATTATGTCCCATAGTGGCCCCTGCACACAGTATTATCCCCCCATAGTGGCCCCTGCACACAGTATTATGTCCCATAGTGGCCCCTGCACTCAGTATTATCCCCCATAGTGGCCCCTGCACACAGTATTATGTCCCCATAAGTGGCCCCTGCACACAGTATTATGCCCCATAGTGGCCCCTGCACACAGTATTATCCCCCATAGTGGCCCCTGCACACAGTATTATACCCCATCGTGACCCCTGCACACAGTATTATGCCCCATAGTGGCCCCTGCACACAGTATTATCCCCCATAGTGGCCCCTGCACACAGTATTATACCCCATAGTGACCCCTGCACACAGTATTATGTCCCATAGTGGCCCCTGCACACAATATTATCCCCCATAGTGGCCCCTGCACACAGTATTATCCCCCATAGTGGCCCCTGCACACCGTATTATCCCCCATAGTGGTCCCTCCATACAGTATTATGTCCCATAGTGGCCCCTGCACACAGTATTATCCCCCATAGTGGCCCCTGCACACAGTATTATGTCCCATAGTGGCCCCTGCACACAGTATTATCCCCATAGTGTCCCCTGCACACAGTATTATGTCCCATAGTGACCCCTGCACACAGTATTATCCCCCATAGTGGCTCCTGCACACAGTATTATGTCCCATAGTGGCCCCTGCACACAGTATTATCCCCCATAGTGGCCCCTGCACACAGTATTATGTCCCATAGTGGCCCCTGCACACAGTAGTATGTCCCATAGTGGCCCCTGCACACAGTATTATGTCCCATAGTGGCCCCCTGCACACAGTATTATGCCCCATAATGGCCTCTGCACACAGTATTATGTCCCATAGTGGCCCCTGCACACAGTATTATATCCCATAGTGGCCCCTGCACACAGTATTATGTCCCATAGTGGCCCCTGCACACAGTATTATCCCCCATAGTGCTCCCTGCACACAGTATTATGCCCCATAGTGTCCCCTGCACACAGTATTATGCCCCATAGTGTCCCCTGCACACAGTATTATCCCCCATAGTGGCCCCTGCACACAGTATTATGTCCCATAGTGGCCCCTGCACACAGTATTATCCCCCATAGTGCTCCCTGCACACAGTATTGTGCCCCATAGTGGCCCCTGCACACAGTATTATGCCCATAGTGGCCCCTGCACACAATATTATCCTCCATAGTGGCCCCTGCAGACAGTATTATGTCCCATAGTGGCCCCTGCACACAGTTTTATGTCCCATAGTGGCCCCTGCACACAGTTTTATGTCCCATAGTGGCCCCTGCACTCAGTATTATCCCCCATAGTGGCCCCTGCACTCAGTATTATACCCCATAGTGGCCCCTGCACACAGTATTATGCCCCATAGTGGTCCCTGCACACAGTATTATGTCCCATAGTGGCCTCTGCACACAGTATTATGTCCCATAGTGACCCCTGCACACAGTATTATCCCCCATAGTGGCCCCTGCACACAGTATTATCCCCCATAGTGGCCCCTGCACACAGTATTATCCCCCATAGTGGCCCCTGCACACAGTATTATGTCCCATAGTGGCCCCTGCACACAGTATTATGTCCCACAGTGGCCCCTGCACACAGTATTATGTCCCATAGTGACCCCTGCACACAGTATTATGTCCCATAGTGGCCCCTGCTCACAGTATTATGTCCCATAGTGGCCCCTGCACTCAGTATTATCCCCCATAGTGGCCCCTGCACACAGTATTATGTCCCATAGTGACCCCTGCACACAGTATAATGTCCCATAGTGGCCACTGCACACAGTATTATGTCCCATAGTGGCCCCTGCACACAGTATTATCCCCCATAGTGACCCCTGCACACAGTATTATGTCCCATAGTGGCCCCTGCACACAATATTATGTCCCATAGTGGCCACTGCACACAGTATTATCCCCCATAGTGGCCCCTGCACACAGTATTATCCCCCATAGTGGCCCCTGCACACAGTATTATGTCCCATAGTGGCCCCTGCACTCAGTATTATCCCCCATAGTGGCCCCTGCACACAGTATTATGTCCCATAGTGGCCCCTGCACACAGTATTATGCCCCATAGTGGCCCCTGCACACAGTATTATCCCCCATAGTGGCCCCTGCACACAGTATTATACCCCATAGTGACCCCTGCACACAGTATTATGCCCCATAGTGGCCCCTGCACACAGTATTATCCCCCATAGTGGCCCCTGCACACAGTATTATACCCCATAGTGACCCCTGCACACAGTATTATGTCCCATAGTGGCCCCTGCACACAATATTATCCCCCATAGTGGCCCCTGCACACAGTATTATCCCCCATAGTGGCCCCTGCACACCGTATTATCCCCCATAGTGGCCCCTCCATACAGTATTATGTCCCATAGTGGCCCCTGCACACAGTATTATCCCCCATAGTGGCCCCTGCACACAGTATTATGTCCCATAGTGGCCCCTGCACACAGTATTATCCCCATAGTGTCCCCTGCACACAGTATTATGTCCCATAGTGACCCCTGCACACAGTATTATCCCCCATAGTGGCTCCTGCACACAGTATTATGTCCCATAGTGGCCCCTGCACACAGTATTATCCCCCATAGTGGCCCCTGCACACAGTATTATGTCCCATAGTGGCCCCTGCACACAGTAGTATGTCCCATAGTGGCCCCTGCACACAGTATTATGTCCCATAGTGGCCCCTGCACACAGTATTATGCCCCATAATGGCCTCTGCACACAGTATTATGTCCCATAGTGGCCCCTGCACACAGTATTATGTCCCATAGTGGCCCCTGCACACAGTATTATGCCCCATAATGGCCTCTGCACACAGTATTATGTCCCATAGTGGCCCCTGCACACAGTATTATGTCCCATAGTGGCCCCTGCACACAGTATTATGCCCCATAATGGCCTCTGCACACAGTATTATGCCCCATAATGGCCTCTGCACACAGTATTATGTCCCATAGTGGCCCCTGCACACAGTATTATGTCCCATAGTGGCCTCTGCACACAGTATTATGTCCCATAGTGGCCCCTGCACACAGTATTATGTCCCATAGTGGTCCCTGCACACAGTATTATGTCCCATAGTGGCCCCTGCACACAGTATTATATCCCATAGTGGCCCCTGCACACAGTATTATGTCCCATAGTGGCCCCTGCACACAGTATTATCCCCCATAGTGCTCCCTGCACACAGTATTATGCCACATAGTGTCCCCTGCACACAGTATTATCCCCCATAGTGGCCCCTGCACACAGTATTATGTCCCATAGTGGCCCCCTGCACACAGTATTATCCCCCATAGTGCTCCCTGCACACAGTATTGTGCCCCATAGTGGCCCCTGCACACAGTATTATGCCCATAGTGGCCCCTGCACACAATATTATCCTCCATAGTGGCCCCTGCAGACAGTATTATGTCCCATAGTGGCCCCTGCACACAGTTTTATGTCCCATAGTGGCCCCTGCACACAGTTTTATGTCCCATAGTGGCCCCTGCACACAGTATTATGTCCCATAGTGGCCCCTGCACACAATATTCTCCTCCATAGTGGCCCCTGCACAGAGTATTATACCCCATAGTGGCCCCTGCACACAGTATTATCCCCCATAGTGGCCCCTGCACACAGTATTATGTCCCATAGTGGCCCCTGCACACAGTATTATCCCCCATAGTGGCCCCTGCACACAGTATTATGTCCCATAGTGGCCACTGCACACAGTATTATCCCCCATAGTGTCCCCTGCACACAGTATTATGTCCCATAGTGGCCTCTGCACACAGTATTATGTCCCATAGTGACCCCTGCACACAGTATTATGTCCCATAGTGGCCCCTGCACACAGTATTATCCCCCATAGTGGCCCCTGCACACAGTATTATCCCCCATAGTGACCCCTGCACACAGTATTATACCCCATAGTGACCCCTGCACACAGTATTATCCCCCATAGTGGCTCCTGCACACAATATTATGTCCCATAGTGGCTCCTGTACACAGTATTATGCCCCATAGTGATCCCTGCACACAGTATTATGCCCCATAGTGGCCTCTGCACACAGTATTATGTCCCATAGTGGCCTCTGCACACAGTATTATGTCCCATAGTGGCCCCTGCACACAGTATTATACCCCATAGTGGCCCCTGCACACAGTATTATGCCCCATAGTGACCCCTGCACACAGTATTATGCCCCATAGTGGCCTCTGCACACAGTATTATGTCCCATAGTGGCCCCTGCACACAGTATTATATCCCATAGTGGCCCCTGCACACAGTATTATGTCCCATAGTGGCCCCTGCACACAGTATTATCCCCCATAGTGGCCCCTGCACACAGTATTATGTCTCATAGTGGCCCCTGCACACAGTATTATCCCCCATAGTGGCCCCCTGCACACAGTATTATGCCCCATAGTGTCCCCTGCACACAGTATTATGTCCCATAGTGGCCCCTGCACACAGTATTATGTCCCATAGTGGCCCCCTGCACACAGTATTATGCCCCATAATGGCCTCTGCACACAGTATTATGCCCCATAATGGCCTCTGCACACAGTATTATGTCCCATAGTGGCCCCTGCACACAGTATTATGTCCCATAGTGGCCTCTGCACACAGTATTATGTCCCATAGTGGCCCCTGCACACAGTATTATGTCCCATAGTGGTCCCTGCACACAGTATTATGTCCCATAGTGGCCCCTGCACACAGTATTATATCCCATAGTGGCCCCTGCACACAGTATTATGTCCCATAGTGGCCCCTGCACACAGTATTATCCCCCATAGTGCTCCCTGCACACAGTATTATGCCACATAGTGTCCCCTGCACACAGTATTATCCCCCATAGTGGCCCCTGCACACAGTATTATGTCCCATAGTGGCCCCTGCACACAGTATTATCCCCCATAGTGCTCCCTGCACACAGTATTGTGCCCCATAGTGGCCCCTGCACACAGTATTATGCCCATAGTGGCCCCTGCACACAATATTATCCTCCATAGTGGCCCCTGCAGACAGTATTATGTCCCATAGTGGCCCCTGCACACAGTTTTATGTCCCATAGTGGCCCCTGCACACAGTTTTATGTCCCATAGTGGCCCCTGCACACAGTATTATGTCCCATAGTGGCCCCTGCACACAATATTCTCCTCCATAGTGGCCCCTGCACAGAGTATTATACCCCATAGTGGCCCCTGCACACAGTATTATCCCCCATAGTGGCCCCTGCACACAGTATTATGTCCCATAGTGGCCCCTGCACACAGTATTATCCCCCATAGTGGCCCCTGCACACAGTATTATGTCCCATAGTGGCCACTGCACACAGTATTATCCCCCATAGTGTCCCCTGCACACAGTATTATGTCCCATAGTGGCCTCTGCACACAGTATTATGTCCCATAGTGACCCCTGCACACAGTATTATGTCCCATAGTGGCCCCTGCACACAGTATTATCCCCCATAGTGGCCCCTGCACACAGTATTATCCCCCATAGTGACCCCTGCACACAGTATTATACCCCATAGTGACCCCTGCACACAGTATTATCCCCCATAGTGGCTCCTGCACACAATATTATGTCCCATAGTGGCTCCTGTACACAGTATTATGCCCCATAGTGATCCCTGCACACAGTATTATGCCCCATAGTGGCCTCTGCACACAGTATTATGTCCCATAGTGGCCTCTGCACACAGTATTATGTCCCATAGTGGCCCCTGCACACAGTATTATACCCCATAGTGGCCCCTGCACACAGTATTATGCCCCATAGTGACCCCTGCACACAGTATTATGCCCCATAGTGGCCTCTGCACACAGTATTATGTCCCATAGTGGCCCCTGCACACAGTATTATATCCCATAGTGGCCCCTGCACACAGTATTATGTCCCATAGTGGCCCCTGCACACAGTATTATCCCCCATAGTGGCCCCTGCACACAGTATTATGTCTCATAGTGGCCCCTGCACACAGTATTATCCCCCATAGTGGCCCCCTGCACACAGTATTATGCCCCATAGTGTCCCCTGCACACAGTATTATGTCCCATAGTGGCCCCTGCACACAGTATTATGTCCCATAGTGGCCCCCTGCACACAGTATTATGTCCCATAGTGGCCCCTGCACACAATATTATCCTCCATAGTGGCCCCTGCACACAGTATTATGTCCCATAGTGGCCCCTGAACACAGTTTTATGTCCCATAGTGGCCCCTGCACACAGTTTTATGTCCCATAGTGGCCCCTGCACACAGTGTTATGTCCCATAGTGGCCCCTGCACACAGTATTATATCCCATAGTGGCCCCTGCACACAGTATTATGTCCCATAGTGGCCCCTGCACACAGTGTTATGTCCCATAGTGGCCCCTGCACACAGTATTATCCCCCATAGTGCCCCCTGCACACAGTATTATGCCCCATAGTGTCCCCTGCACACAGTATTATGTCCCATAGTGTCCCCTGCACACAGTATTATGTCCCATAGTGGCCCCTGCACACAGTATTATGTCCCATAGTGGCCCCTGCACACAGTATTATCCCCATAGTGGCCCCTGCACACAGTATAATGTCCCATAGTGGCCCCTGCACACAGTATTATGCCCCATAGTGGCCCCTGCACACAGTATTATGCCCCATAGTGGCCCCTGCACACAGTATTATGCCCCATAGTGGCCCCTGCACACAGTATTATGCCCCATAGTGGCCCCTGCACACAGTATTATGTCCCATAGTGGCCCCTGCACACGGTATTATGTCCCATAGTGGCCCCTGCACTCAGTATTATCCCCCATAGTGGCCCCTGCACACAGTATTATGTCCCATAGTGGCCCCTGCACAAAGTATTATCCCCATAGTGGCCCCTGCACACAGTATTATGTCCCATAGTGGCCCCTGCACACAGTATTATGCCCCATAGTGGCCCCTGCACACAGTATTATGCCCCATAGTGGTCCCTGCACACAGTATAATGCCCCATAGTGGCCCCTGCAGACAGTATTATGTCCCATAGTGGCCCCTGCACAGAGTATTATACCCCATATTGGCCCCTGCACACAGTATTATCCCCCATAGTGGCCCCTGCAGACAGTATTATGTCCCATAGTGGCCCCTGCACACAGTATTATCCCCATAGTGGCCCCTCCATACAGTATTATGTCCCATAGTGAACCCTGCACACGGTATTATGTCCCATAGTGGCCCCTGCACTCAGTATTATCCCCCATATTGGCCCCTGCACACAGTATTATCCCCCATAGTGGCCCCTGCAGACAGTATTATGTCCCATAGTGGCCCCTGCACACAGTATTATCCCCATAGTGGCCCCTGCACACAGTATTATGTCCCATAGTGGCCCCTGCACACGGTATTATGTCCCATAGTGGCCCCTGCACTCAGTATTATCCCCCATAGTGGCCCCTGCACACAGTATTATGTCCCATAGTGACCCCTGCACACAGTATTATGTCCCATAGTGGCCCCTGCACTCAGTATTGTCCCCCATAGTGGCCCCTGCACACAGTATTATTTCCCATAGTGACCCCTGCACACAGTATTATCCCCCATAGTGGCCCCTGCACACAGTATTATGCCCCATAGTGGCCCCTGCACACAGTATTATCCCCCATAGTGGCCCCTGCACACAGTATTATGTCCCATAGTGACCTCTGCACACAGTATTATCCCCCATAGTGGCCCCTGCACACAGTATTATGTCCCATAGTGGCCCCTGCACACAGTATTATGTCCCATAGTGGCCCCTGCACACAGTATTATGTCCCATAGTGGCCCCTGCACACAGTATTATGTCCCATAGTGGCCCCTGCGCACAGTATTATCCCCCATAGTGGCCCCTGCACACAGTATTATGTCCCATAGTGGCCCCTGCACACAGTATTATCCCCCATAGTGGCCCCTGCACACAGTATTATGTCCCATAGTGGCCCCTGCACACAGTTTTATGTCCCATAGTGGCCCCTCCATACAGTATTATGTCCCATAGTGGCCCCTGCACACAGTATTATGTCCCATAGTGGCCCCTGCACACAGTATTATCCCCCATAGTGGCCCCTGCACACAGTATTATGTCCCATAGTGGCCCCTGCACACAGTATTATGTCCCATAGTGGCCCCTGCACACAGTATTATGTCCCATAGTGACCCCTGCACACAGTATTATCCCTCATAGTGGCTCCTGCAGACAGCATTATGTCCCATAGTGGCCCCTGCACACAGTATTATGTCCCATAGTGTCCCCTGCACACAGTATTATGTCCCATAGTGGCCCCTGCACACAGTATTATGTCCCATAGTGGCCCCTGCACACAGTATTATGTCCCATAGTGGCCCCTGCACACAGTATTATGTCTCATAGTGGCCCCTGCACACGGTATTATGTCCCATAGTGGCCCCTGCACTCAGTATTATCCCCCATAGTGGCCCCTGCACACAGTATTATGTCCCATAGTGGCCCCTGCACACAGTATTATCCCCATAGTGGCCCCTGCACACAGTATTATGTCCCATAGTGGCCCCTGCAGACAGTATTATGTCCCATAGTGGCCCCTGCACACAGTATTATCCCCATAGTGGCCCCTGCACACAGTATTATCCCCATAGTGGCCCCTGCACACAGTATTATGTCCCATAGTGGCCCCTGCACACAGTATTATGTCCCATAGTGGCCCCTGCACACAGTATTATGTCCCATAGTGGCCCCTGCACACAGTATTATGTCCCATAGTGTCCCCTGCACACAGTATTATGTCCCATAGTGGCCCCTGCACACAGTATTATCCCCCATAGTGGCCCCTGCACACAGTATTATCCCCCATAGTGGCCCCTGCACACAGTATTATGTCCCATAGTGACCCCTGCACACAGTATTATGTCCCATAGTGGCCCCTGCACACAGTATTATGTCCCATAGTGGCCCCTGCACACAGTATTATGTCCCCATAGTGGCCCCTGCACACAGTATTATGTCCCATAGTGGCCCCTGCACACAGTATTATGTCCCATAGTGGCCCCTGCACACAGTATTATGTCCCATAGTGGCCCCTGCACACAGTATTATCCCCATAGTGGCCCCTGCACACAGTATTATGTCCCATAGTGGCCCCTGCACACAGTATTATCCCCCATAGTGGCCCCTGCACACAGTATTATGTCCCATAGTGGCCCCTGCACACAGTATTATGTCCCATAGTGGCCCCTGCACACAGTATTATGTCCCATAGTGGCCCCTGCACACAGTATTATCTCCCATAGTGGCCCCTGCACACAGTATTATATCCCATAGTGGCCCCTGCACACAGTATTATCCCCCATAGTGGCCCCTGCACACAGTATTATGTCCCATAGTGGCCCCTGCACACAGTATTATGTCCCATAGTGGCCCCTGCACTCAGTATTATCCCCCATAGTGGCCCCTGCACACAGTATTATCCCCCATAGTGGCCCCTGCACACAGTATTATGTCCCATAGTGGCCCCTGCACACAGTATTATGTCCCATAGTGGCCCCTGCACACAGTATTATCCCCCATAGTGGCCCCTGCACACAGTATTATCCCCCATAGTGGCCCCTGCACACAGTATTATGTCCCATAGTGGCCCCTGCACACAGTATTATCCCCATAGTGGCCCCTGCACACAGTATTATGTCCCATAGTGGCCCCTGCACACAGTATTATGTCCCATAGTGGCCCCTGCACTCAGTATTATTCCCCATAGTGGCCCCTGCACACAGTATTATGTCCCATAGTGGCCCCTGCACACAGTATTATGTCCCATAGTGGCCCCTGCACACAGTATTATCCCCATAGTGGCCCCTGCACACAGTATTATGTCCCATAGTGGCCCCTGCACACAGTATTATCTCCCATAGTGGCCCCTGCACACAGTATTATGTCCCATAGTGGCCCCTGCACACAGTATTATGTCCCATAGTGGCCCCTGCACACAGTATTATGTCCCATAGTGGCCCCTGCACTCAGTATTATCCCCCATAGTGGCCCCTGCACACAGTATTATGTCCCATAGTGGCCCCTGCACACAGTATTATGTCCCATAGTGGCCCCTGCACACAGTATTATCCCCATAGTGGCCCCTGCACACAGTATTATGTCCCATAGTGGCCCCTGCACACAGTATTATCTCCCATAGTGGCCCCTGCACACAGTATTATGTCCCATAGTGGCCCCTGCACACAGTATTATGTCCCATAGTGGCCCCTGCACTCAGTATTATCCCCCATAGTGGCCCCTGCACACAGTATTATGTCCCATAGTGGCCCCTGCACACAGTATTATCCCCATAGTGGCCCCTGCACACAGTATTATGTCCCATAGTGGCCCCTGCACACAGTATTATGTCCCATAGTGGCCCCTGCACACAGTATTATGTCCCACAGTGGCCCCTGCACACAGTATTATCCCCATAGTGGCCCCTGCACACAGTATTATGTCCCATAGTGGCCCCTGCACACAGTATTATCCCCCATAGTGGCCCCTGCACACAGTATTATGTCCCATAGTGGCCCCTGCACACAGTATTATCCCCCATAGTGGCCCCTGCACACAGTATTATGTCCCATAGTGGCCCCTGCACTCAGTATTATCCCCCATAGTGGCCCCTGCACACAGTATTATGTCCCATAGTGGCCCCTGCACACAGTATTATCCCCATAGTGGCCCCTGCACACAGTATTATGTCCCATAGTGGCCCCTGCACACAGTATTATGTCCCATAGTGGCCCCTGCACTCAGTATTATCCCCCATAGTGGCCCCTGCACACAGTATTATGTCCCATAGTGGCGCCTGCACACAGTATTATGTCCCATAGTGGCCCCTGCACACAGTATTATCTCCCATAGTGGCCCCTGCACACAGTATTATGTCCCATAGTGGCCCCTGCACACAGTATTATCCCCCATAGTGGCCCCTGCACACAGTATTATCCCCCATAGTGGCCCCTGCACACAGTATTATGCCCCATAGTGGTCCCTGCACACAGTATTATGTCCCATAGTGACCCCTGCACACAGTATTATGTCCCATAGTGGCCCCTGCACTCAGTATTATCCCCCATAGTGGCCCCTGCACACAGTATTATGTCCCATAGTGGCCCCTGCACACAGTATTATCCCCCATAGTGGCCCCTGCACACAGTATTATGCCCCATAGTGGCCCCTGCACACAGTATTATCCCCCATAGTGACCCCTGCACACAGTATTATGTCCCATAGTGGCCCCTGCACTCAGTATTATCCCCCATAGTGGCCCCTGCACACAGTATTATGTCCCATAGTGGCCCCTGCACACAGTATTATCCCCATAGTGGCCCCTGCACACAGTATTATGTCCCCATAGTGGCCCCTGCACACAGTATTATGTCCCATAGTGGCCCCTGCTCACAGTATTATGTCCCATAGTGGCCCCTGCACTCAGTATTATCCCCCATAGTGGCCCCTGCACACAGTATTATGTCCCATAGTGGCCCCTGCTCACAGTATTATGTCCCATAGTGGCCCCTGCACTCAGTATTATCCCCCATAGTGGCCCCTGCACACAGTATTATGTCCCATAGTGGCCCCTGCTCACAGTATTATGTCCCATAGTGGCCCCTGCACTCAGTATTATCCCCCATAGTGGCCCCTGCACACAGTATTATGTCCCATAGTGGCCCCTGCACACAGTATTATCCCCATAGTGGCCCCTGCACACAGTATTATGTCCCATAGTGGCCCCTGCACACAGTATTATGTCCCATAGTGGCCCCTGCACACAGTATTATGTCCCATAGTGGCCCCTGCACACAGTATTATGTCCCATAGTGTCCCCTGCACACAGTATTATGTCCCATAGTGGCCCCTGCACACAGTATTATCCCCCATAGTGGCCCCTGCACACAGTATTATCCCCCATAGTGGCCCCTGCACACAGTATTATGTCCCATAGTGGCCCCTGCACACAGTATTATGTCCCATAGTGACCCCTGCACACAGTATTATGTCCCATAGTGGCCCCTGCACACAGTATTATGTCCCATAGTGGCCCCTGCACACAGTATTATGTCCCCATAGTGGCCCCTGCACACAGTATTATGTCCCATAGTGGCCCCTGCGCACAGTATTATCCCCCATAGTGGCCCCTGCACACAGTATTATCCCCCATAGTGGCCCCTGCACACAGTATTATGTCCCATAGTGGCCCCTGCACACAGTATTATGTCCCATAGTGGCCCCTGCACACAGTATTATCTCCCATAGTGGCCCCTGCACACAGTATTATATCCCATAGTGGCCCCTGCACACAGTATTATCCCCCATAGTGGCTCCTGCACACAGTATTATGTCCCATAGTGGCCCCTGCACACAGTATTATGTCCCATAGTGGCCCCTGCACTCAGTATTATCCCCCATAGTGGCCCCTGCACACAGTATTATCCCCCATAGTGGCCCCTGCACACAGTATTATGTCCCATAGTGGCCCCTGCACACAGTATTATGTCCCATAGTGGCCCCTGCACTCAGTATTATCCCCCATAGTGGCCCCTGCACACAGTATTATCCCCCATAGTGGCCCCTGCACACAGTATTATGTCCCATAGTGGCCCCTGCACACAGTATTATCCCCATAGTGGCCCCTGCACACAGTATTATGTCCCATAGTGGCCCCTGCACACAGTATTATGTCCCATAGTGGCCCCTGCACTCAGTATTATTCCCCATAGTGGCCCCTGCACACAGTATTATGTCCCATAGTGGCCCCTGCACACAGTATTATGTCCCATAGTGGCCCCTGCACACAGTATTATGTCCCATAGTGGCCCCTGCACTCAGTATTATCCCCCATAGTGGCCCCTGCACACAGTATTATGTCCCATAGTGGCCCCTGCACACAGTATTATGTCCCATAGTGGCCCCTGCACACAGTATTATCCCCATAGTGGCCCCTGCACACAGTATTATGTCCCATAGTGGCCCCTGCACACAGTATTATGTCCCATAGTGGCCCCTGCACTCAGTATTATCCCCCATAGTGGCCCCTGCACACAGTATTATGTCCCATAGTGGCCCCTGCACACAGTATTATCCCCATAGTGGCCCCTGCACACAGTATTATGTCCCATAGTGGCCCCTGCACACAGTATTATGTCCCATAGTGGCCCCTGCACACAGTATTATGTCCCACAGTGGCCCCTGCACACAGTATTATCCCCATAGTGGCCCCTGCACACAGTATTATGTCCCATAGTGGCCCCTGCACACAGTATTATGTCCCATAGTGGCCCCTGCACACAGTATTATGTCCCATAGTGGCCCCTGCACACAGTATTATCCCCCATAGTGGCCCCTGCACACAGTATTATGTCCCATAGTGGCCCCTGCACTCAGTATTATCCCCCATAGTGGCCCCTGCACACAGTATTATGTCCCATAGTGGCCCCTGCACACAGTATTATCCCCATAGTGGCCCCTGCACACAGTATTATGTCCCATAGTGGCCCCTGCACACAGTATTATGTCCCATAGTGGCCCCTGCACTCAGTATTATCCCCCATAGTGGCCCCTGCACACAGTATTATGTCCCATAGTGGCCCCTGCACACAGTATTATGTCCCATAGTGGCCCCTGCACACAGTATTATCTCCCATAGTGGCCCCTGCACACAGTATTATGTCCCATAGTGGCCCCTGCACACAATATTATCCCCCATAGTGGCCCCTGCACACAGTATTATCCCCCATAGTGGCCCCTGCACACAGTATTATGCCCCATAGTGGTCCCTGCACACAGTATTATGTCCCATAGTGACCCCTGCACACAGTATTATGTCCCATAGTGGCCCCTGCACTCAGTATTATCCCCCATAGTGGCCCCTGCACACAGTATTATGTCCCATAGTGGCCCCTGCTCACAGTATTATGTCCCATAGTGGCCCCTGCACTCAGTATTATCCCCCATAGTGGCCCCTGCACACAGTATTATGTCCCATAGTGGCCCCTGCTCACAGTATTATGTCCCATAGTGGCCCCTGCACTCAGTATTATCCCCCATAGTGGCCCCTGCACACAGTATTATGTCCCATAGTGGCCCCTGCACACAGTATTATCCCCATAGTGGCCCCTGCACACAGTATTATGTCCCATAGTGGCCCCTGCACACAGTATTATGTCCCATAGTGGCCCCTGCACTCAGTATTATCCCCCATAGTGGCCCCTGCACACAGTATTATGTCCCATAGTGGCCCCTGCACACAGTATTATGTCCCATAGTGGCCCCTGCACACAGTATTATCTCCCATAGTGGCCCCTGCACACAGTATTATGTCCCATAGTGGCCCCTGCACACAGTATTATGTCCCATAGTGGCCCCTGCACACAGTATTATCCCCCATAGTGGCCCCTGCACACAGTATTATGTCCCATAGTGGCCCCTGCACACAGTATTATGTCCCATAGTGGCCCCTGCACACAGTATTATGTCCCATAGTGGTCCCTGCACACAGTATTATCCCCCATAGTGGCCCCTGCACTCAGTATTATCCCCATAGTGGCCCCTGCACACAGTATTATGTCCCATAGTGGCCCCTGCACACAGTATTATGTCCCATAGTGGCCCCTGCACACAGTATTATGTCCCATAGTGGCCCCTGCACACAGTATTATCCCCATAGTGGCCCCTGCACACAGTATTATGTCCCATAGTGGCCCCTGCACACAGTATTATGTCCCATAGTGGCCCCTGCACACAGTATTATCCCCCATAGTGGCCCCTGCACACAGTATTATGTCCCATAGTGGCCCCTGCTCACAGTATTATGTCCCATAGTGGCCCCTGCACTCAGTATTATCCCCCATAGTGGCCCCTGCACACAGTATTATGTCCCATAGTGGCCCCTGCTCACAGTATTATGTCCCATAGTGGCCCCTGCACTCAGTATTATCCCCCATAGTGGCCCCTGCACACAGTATTATGTCCCATAGTGGCCCCTGCACACAGTATTATCCCCATAGTGGCCCCTGCACACAGTATTATGTCCCATAGTGGCCCCTGCACACAGTATTATGTCCCATAGTGGCCCCTGCACTCAGTATTATCCCCCATAGTGGCCCCTGCACACAGTATTATGTCCCATAGTGGCCCCTGCACACAGTATTATGTCCCATAGTGGCCCCTGCACACAGTATTATCTCCCATAGTGGCCCCTGCACACAGTATTATGTCCCATAGTGGCCCCTGCACACAGTATTATGTCCCATAGTGGCCCCTGCACACAGTATTATCCCCCATAGTGGCCCCTGCACACAGTATTATGTCCCATAGTGGCCCCTGCACACAGTATTATGTCCCATAGTGGCCCCTGCACACAGTATTATGTCCCATAGTGGCCCCTGCACACAGTATTATGTCCCATAGTGGCCCCTGCACACAGTATTATCCCCCATAGTGGCCCCTGCACTCAGTATTATCCCCATAGTGGCCCCTGCACACAGTATTATGTCCCATAGTGGCCCCTGCACACAGTATTATCCCCCATAGTGGCCCCTGCACACAGTATTATCCCCATAGTGGCCCCTGCACACAGTATTATGTCCCATAGTGGCCCCTGCACACAGTATTATGTCCCATAGTGGCCCCTGCACACAGTATTATGTCCCATAGTGGCCCCTGCACACAGTATTATCTCCCATAGTGGCCCCTGCACTCAGTATTATCCCCCATAGTGGCCCCTGCACACAGTATTATGTCCCATAGTGGCCCCTGCACACAGTATTATGTCCCAGAGTGGCCCCTGCACACAGTATTATGTCCCATAGTGGCCCCTGCACACAGTATTATCCCCATAGTGGCCCCTGCACACAGTATTATGTCCCATAGTGGCCCCTGCACACAGTATTATGTCCCATAGTGGCCCCTGCACACAGTATTATCCCCATAGTGGCCCCTGCACACAGTATTATGTCCCATAGTGGCCCCTGCACACAGTATTATGTCCCATAGTGGCCCCTGCACACAGTATTATGTCCCATAGTGGCCCCTGCACTCAGTATTATCCCCCATAGTGTCCCCTGCACACAGTATTATGTCCCATAGTGGCCCCTGCACACAGTATTATGTCCCATAGTGGCCCCTGCACTCAGTATTATCCCCCATAGTGTCCCCTGCACACAGTATTATGTCCCATAGTGGCCCCTGCACACAGTATTATCTCCCATAGTGGCCCCTGCACTCAGTATTATCCCCCATAGTGGCCCCTGCACACAGTATTATGTCCCATAGTGGCCCCTGCACACAGTATTATGTCCCAGAGTGGCCCCTGCACACAGTATTATGTCCCATAGTGGCCCCTGCACACAGTATTATCCCCATAGTGGCCCCTGCACACAGTATTATCCCCCATAGTGGCCCCTGCACACAGTATTATCCCCATAGTGGCCCCTGCACACAGTATTATGTCCCATAGTGGCCCCTGCACTCAGTATTATCCCCCATAGTGGCCCCTGCACACAGTATTATGTCCCATAGTGGCCCCTGCACACAGTATTATGTCCCATAGTGGCCCCTGCACACAGTATTATGTCCCATAGTGGCCCCTGCACACAGTATTATCTCCCATAGTGGCCCCTGCACACAGTATTATGTCCCATAGTGGCCCCTGCACACAGTATTATCCCCCATAGTGGCCCCTGCACACAGTATTATGCCCCATAGTGGTCCCTGCACACAGTATTATGTCCCATAGTGGTCCCTGCACACAGTATTATCCCCCATAGTGGCCCCTGCACTCAGTATTATCCCCATAGTGGCCCCTGCACACAGTATTATGTCCCATAGTGGCCCCTGCACACAGTATTATGTCCCATAGTGGCCCCTGCACACAGTATTATGTCCCATAGTGGCCCCTGCACACAGTATTATCCCCATAGTGGCCCCTGCACACAGTATTATGTCCCATAGTGGCCCCTGCACACAGTATTATGTCCCATAGTGGCCCCTGCACACAGTATTATGTCCCATAGTGGCCCCTGCACACAGTATTATGTCCCATAGTGGCCCCTGCACACAGTATTATGTCCCATAGTGGCCCCTGCACACAGTATTATGTCCCATAGTGGCCCCTGCACACAGTATTATGTCCCATAGTGGCCCCTGTACACAGTATTATGTCCCATAGTGGCCACTGCACACAGTATTATCCCCATAGTGGCCCCTGCACACAGTATTATGTCCCATAGTGGCCCCTGCACACAGTATTATCCCCCATAGTGGCCCCTGCACACAGTATTATGTCCCATAGTGGCCCCTGCACACAGTATTATGTCCCATAGTGGTCCCTGCACTCAGTATTATCCCCCATAGTGGCCCCTGCACACAGTATTATGTCCCATAGTGGCCCCTGCACACAGTATTATGTCCCATAGTGGCCCCTGCACACAGTATTATGTCCCATAGTGGCCCCTGCACACAGTATTATGTCCCATAGTGGCCCCTGCACTCAGTATTATCCCCCATAGTGGCCCCTGCACACAGTATTATGTCCCATAGTGGCCCCTGCACACAGTATTATGTCCCATAGTGGCCCCTGCACACAGTATTATCTCCCATAGTGGCCCCTGCACACAGTATTATGTCCCATAGTGGCCCCTGCACACAGTATTATCCCCCATAGTGGCCCCTGCACACAGTATTATGTCCCATAGTGGCCCCTGTACACAGTATTATGTCCCATAGTGGCCCCTGCACACAGTATTATCCCCCATAGTGGCCCCTGCACACAGTATTATGTCCCATAGTGGCCCCTGCACACAGTATTATCCCCCATAGTGGCCCCTGCACACAATATTATGTCCCATAGTGGCCCCTGCACACAGTATTATGTCCCATAGTGGCCCCTGCACACAGTATTATCCCCCATAGTGGCCCCTGCACACAGTATTATGTCCCATAGTGGCCCCTGCACTCAGTATTATCCCCCATAGTGGCCCCTGCACACAGTATTATGTCCCATAGTGGCCCCTGCACACAGTATTATCCCCATAGTGGCCCCTGCACACAGTATTATCCCCCATAGTGGCCCCTGCACACAGTATTATGTCCCATAGTGGCCCCTGCACACAGTATTATCCCCCATAGTGGCCCCTGCACACAGTATTATGTCCCATAGTGGCCCCTGCACACAGTATTATCTCCCATAGTGGCCCCTGCACACAGTATTATCCCCCATAGTGGCCCCTGCACACAGTATTATGTCCCATAGTGGCCCCTGCACACAGTATTATGTCCCATAGTGGCCCCTGCACACAGTATTATGTCCCATAGTGGCCCCTGCACACAGTATTATGTCCCATAGTGGCCCCTGCACACAGTATTATCCCCCATAGTGGCCCCTGCACACAGTATTATGTCCCATAGTGGCCCCTGCACACAGTATTATGTCCCATAGTGGCCCCTGCACTCAGTATTATCCCCCATAGTGGCCCCTGCACACAGTATTATGTCCCATAGTGGCCCCTGCACACAGTATTATCCCCATAGTGGCCCCTGCACACAGTATTATCCCCCATAGTGGCCCCTGCACACAGTATTATGTCCCATAGTGGCCCCTGCACACAGTATTATCCCCCATAGTGACCCCTGCACACAGTATTATCCCCCATAGTGGCCCCTGCACACAGTATTATCTCCCATAGTGGCCCCTGCACACAGTATTATCCCCCATAGTGGCCCCTGCACACAGTATTATGTCCCATAGTGGCCCCTGCACACAGTATTATCCCCCATAGTGGCCCCTGCACACAGTATTATGTCCCATAGTGGCCCCTGCACACAGTATTATCTGCCATAGTGGCCCCTGCACACAGTATTATCTCCCATAGTGGCCCCTGCACACAGTATTATGTCCCATAGTGGCCCCTGCACACAGTATTATGTCCCATAGTGGCCCCTGCACACAGTATTATGTCCCATAGTGGCCCCTGTACACAGTATTATGTCCCATAGTGGCCCCTGCACACAGTATTATCCCCATAGTGGCCCCTGCACACAGTTTTATGTCCCATAGTGGCCCCTGCACACAGTATTATCCCCCATAGTGGCCCCTGCACACAGTATTATGTCCCATAGTGGCCCCTGCACACAGTATTATGTCCCATAGTGGCCCCTGCACTCAGTATTATCCCCCATAGTGGCCCCTGCACACAGTATTATGTCCCATAGTGGCCCCTGCACACAGTATTATGTCCCATAGTGGCCCCTGCACACAGTATTATCTCCCATAGTGGCCCCTGCACACAGTATTATGTCCCATAGTGGCCCCTGCACACAGTATTATCCCCCATAGTGGCCCCTGCACTCAGTATTATCCCCCATAGTGACCCCTGTACACAGTATTATGTCCCATAGTGGCCCCTGCACACAGTATTATCCCCCATAGTGACCCCTGTACACAGTATTATGTCCCATAGTGGCCCCTGCTCACAGTATTATGTCCCATAGTGGCCCCTGCACTCAGTATTATCCCCCATAGTGGCCCCTGCACACAGTATTATGTCCCATAGTGGCCCCTGCACACAATCAATATCTCGCAATTCATTATTTTTTTCCACGGGTTTTCCCTTTTAAGGCTGCCTTCACACGGAGTAACGGCGGGCTCAATTTCAGCTTATTTTTACAGGCGTAGAACTCCGAGGGTCGCGTTAACGTTTTTTGAGTTTTTTGGCCAGGAATTTGGTCAGGAATCCGCCTCGAAATCCTCCTCCAAAATATTTCTCACCATACAGTCTTATGTAACCTGTTTTTTTTTTTTTATTATTTTTTTTTCCACTAGCAGATTTTCTGCTAACGGAAAAAAAGGAGCGACATGTCCATTCTTTAGGTGTGTTCTGCCTGAAAAATTCAATGCAAGTCAATGGGAGGTGGAAAGACCGCTAGTGTTTTTTCTGAGGTGTTTCCTGAGGCAGTTTTTGAGGTGTTTTTGACAAAAACCGCCTCAAAAAATGTCAGGCGGATTTTCCGCTTCCCATTGACTTGCATAGATTTTTTTTTCAGGTGGAAAATGCTTAAAAAAAGGCCTCAGGAATTTTCCTGAGCAGATTTTTCATGTTCACAGCAGTCTCCATTCTGGTCTGATCTTAGACTCCGCCTCCTCACAGAGGAGTCTCCAGCAGAACCAGCGTTGATTGGCCGAATGCTGTACACTGTATGGCATTCGGCCAATCAGCACTGGTCAATGCATTCCTATGGGAAAAAGTCAGCTCCGGCATATCACAAGCTGACAGGGATCCCGACCAGATAGAGCCCCAAAGAGCTGGTGAGTGACATTCCCCCCTAAATAAAGGTTATCCCTAGCTAACCCTCCTGTACATCTGTCCCTGTCTCACAGTCACATAGTTCACAGTCTCATATGACCCGGATCTAAAATCCACCATTCATATAAATTGGAGGTCACCTGATTTAGCCAGCCAATTACTTTTTCCGATTTTTTTTCGATGCCTCCGTTGTCGTAGTTCCTGTCCCACCTCCCCTGTGCATATTAGTGGGCATGGACAACCTAACGTACAAGATCCTCATGCTGAGCTGCCTCATTACTGAACACGATCGTCCAGGATAATCAGGGCTGGAAACAGCTGTCACATCTTACCGAAAGGAATCACCCTCAGTTTGGAAAGAAGCCATCTAGACATTGCACCTTTAATTGAGTTGAGCATTGCACCAGCAGAATGTTAGGCCCTTTGGATGATTTGAGCCTTTATCCAGCAGAGATTTAGTTTTTGGACCTTGGGGTTAGTTGAGTCATGCACCAGCAGTGTTTTTGGCCCTTAGGGTGAGTTGAGCCTTGCACCAGCACATGTCCTGTAACATCAGGTGGGCCCTAAGTTCTGCGCTAAGTTGCACAAACTTCCACTTGACCACTGACACGTGGACAAGTGCATGCGGCCAGGGACGCTACATATAAATCACGGCACCATGGCTGAATGTAGTTGAGGCTGGGACCAGGTCACAAACTGTGGTGGCCTGCCTTGTCTCCCCGCCCAATATTCCTGGCAGAAGTGCTGAAACACCACCCTCCTCCTCCTCCTCCTCCGCCATTGAATCGACCCCAGCTACTGGCGTGGGGAGATGTCAGCAGGCGGTGCTGAAACTCATCAGCTTGGGGGACAGACAGCACAGTGCCTCCGAGGTCAGGGATGCCATCCTGGCTGAGATGGCAATGTGTTTTTCCCTGCTACACCTGGGGCCTGGCATTTTTATACCTGTGATAATGGCCGGAACCTGGTAGCAGATCTGGAGCTTGCCAGACTCAAACACGGTCCACACATGGCCCACGTTTTCAACTTGTTGGTGCAAAGGTTCTTTGAAATCTACACCATTGTGCCTGATATACTGGTCAAAGCGTGGCCATTTTCGTAAGTGAGAACTAGCCTCTGCTAGGCAGAAAACATTCAGAGCACACTCCTCTCATCTTCGCACCGTTGGCTGGCGGAGGACGACGAGGGGGATGGAGTGGCATCTGATGTCCCTGTCCCACACGAGGCTAGAGGGTGCACTTCAGTGCATCCCATTGCTTCACCACAGATGGTGTAAAGGGGAGAGGAAAATGGAGGAAATGGAGAGTCACCCTTACAGTTGGGGCCAGCAAAGGCATGCCAAGTAACACACTGGCACACATGGCTGACTTCATGTTGGGTTGCTTTTCAAGAGACAAAGGCATAGTTCACATCATGGAGAGCAAACAAAACTGGATTCAACAAAAACTGGATTGAGTTTATATAGCCTGACTGAATTTCTGGGTCTCCCACCTAGGTTTTGGGGTTACACACCGTGAAAAACTGAAAAGAGCGGACATAGCCTGACTGAAATTCTCTCTCCCACCTAGGTTTTGGGGGTACACACCCTGGATATCTGGATTGAGCGCACATAGCCTGACCTAATTGCTCTGTATCCTTGTTTTGGGGTTACACAGCCTGAAAAGCTGCTTTGCATGTATATAGCAAGAAGTAACTGCAGTGGATTGCTGCTATTTTTCAGGACACCCCAAAATTCCAGGCTTTTTCCAGCTCTATATGATCTGGTCACTGCTGTGTATTCCGGCTATTCTGTGTGTGGACAGCCAACAATGGACGCTGTTTCTCGGCTATATATGAACTTGTATCTGTTGTGTGTCCCTGTTTTCCACCGTCCGGGGAAAGCTGGACTGATGTCCCTACAGTGTATAGCTCTGAGCTGTTGGTTTCCTTCTTTAGTTCTTGCCTATCTGAAGCTAATCGCTATCTCGCCCTCAGCAGATGTTTCTCTCCCTATGTCTGACGGCAAATAACGAATATTGGGCTGGACTATTCTTATGAATGGGAGGTCACATGTTTTCGGCAGCCAATGGGTTTTTAAAATCTTTTTCACTGCCTCCGTTGTCATAATTCCTGTCCCACCTCCCCTGCAGTTATTGGTGCAAAAAAAGCCCCAGGGAAGGTGGGAGGGGATACGAATTTTTACTGTGTATGCGGCCTGGTATTCGATTGTGAACGAATACATCAAACGCCATGATATTCAATCGAACGGCGTTGGCTCATCTCTAGATGTGGACTTTCTGTGAAAATTGCTGTGGGAAAAACATGACGCGTTTCCACCCCGGTCGTTTCTGCAGCGCTTTTTTTACTGCAGTTTGCTACGCGGTGCCTTAACCTTAATAGAGGAAAACATTCGGGCTCAGGCCCCACGTTGCGGAAACGCAGGGTTTTTTGTTGCAGATTTTGTTACGGTGTTTGAGCTAAAGCCAAGAATGTCTGCAGAAGGAATGGGAAACATATCGGAAATTCTTCTACTTCTCCCTTCTGCCCAATCTGCTCCTGGATGAAGAAGTTTCCACCTTTTTCAGGACTTTTGGCCTTGGTTCTCTCGGCACCTTCCAGACGAATGTAATATCTGAAGTCCTGATTTTGTATATCAGGACTTTTCTTTAATAAAGTCGGGGTCTCCTTGTTCTTTAGATTTATGTAAATATCTTTTATTAACATTTCTGATTTCTGATTCTTAAGACAAACAAAACGTCTCATTTTCGTGTCCATTTCACCAGAAATAAATAGATGACTGAATTGCATACCTCCCAACCGTCCCGATTTCCGCGGGACAATCACGATTTGGGTGACATGTCCCGCGGTCCCGGTTGGAGGGAGGTATGTCCCGATTTCAACTCAGATCTGCGTCCAGAGGACGCAGATCTGAGTTGAACACATATGCGGCTGAAGCAAGGAGCTGACACAGGTCAGCTCCTCGCTTCGCCGCTGCCCGCCTCTCTCCCTGACACATGCGGCTGAAGCTGCTCGCGTGCTCGCTTCGCCGCTGCGTCTCTCTCTCGCTGACACATGCGGCTGAAGCGAGGAGCTGACCTGTGTCAGCTCCTCGCTTCGCTGCTGCCGCCGGCTCCTGGCTTGTAGACGCGATGTACAAGCCAGGAGCCGGCGGCAGCGGCGAAGCGAGGAGCTGACACAGGTCAGCTCCTCGCTTCAGCCGCATGTGTCAGCGAGAGAGAGACGCAGCGAGCACGCGAGCAGCTTCAGCCGCATATGTCAGGGAGAGAGGCGGGCAGCGGCGAAGTGAGGAGCTGACCTATGTCAGCTCCTTCCTTCAGCCGCATGTGTTAGCGAGTGAGGCGCGCAGAGAGCGGCGAGGGAGCGGAGGAGAAGGTAAGTTTAATGTGGAGGTGGAACGTGAATCTGGGGGCAGAGATGGAGAGGACGGCATGACACTGGGGGCAGAGATGGAGAGGACATGAATCTGGGGGCAGAGATGTGGGGACATGAATCTGGGGGCAGAGATGGGAGACATGAATCTGGGGGCAGAGATGGAGTGGACATGAAACTGGGGGCAGAGATGGGGGACATGAATCTGGGGGCAGAGATGGAGGGACATGAATCTGGGGGCAGAGATGGAGTGGACATGAAACTGGGGGCAGAGATGGGGGACATGAATCTGGGGGCAGAGATGGAGGGACATGAATCTGGGGGCAGAGATGGAGGGACATGAATCTGGGGGAGAGATAGAGGGAGGACATATAATTTACGGGTGACTGTAGGAGGATTATACTGTGTGCGGGCACATGAAAAATTAACGAGTGGGCGGAGTCAACACAAAAGTGGGAGGGGCTAAATTTGCCGCAGCGCGCTACGCGCGCTGCACATTTTGTCCCTCTTTCGGCTCTTCAAAAGTTGGGAGGTATGGAATTGTAGGCCATTCGCTTCATAAAAGCCGCCACATCCAGAGTATAAATTTGGCGAGCGGCTTCGCAGAATCATCATATTAATATTTTTGAATTAAATTCTTAAATCTCTCCGTATCAGCCGCGGCATTCTCTGACAATGTGCATTAAAGAGGCAGTCATATATTTCGGCGCAGTAAGCTGGGACCGATGTGGGAATGTTCTGCTACGAGAGCCCAAAAGGGGAATATGGAGGAAGTTTATTGAATAGCAGCCTATTTCTTAAGTCTCCATTCTGTATTCCCTCCTCTGCACTGCTGAGAAGCGTTTCTGAATATCCATCAACCTCTTTGTAAAATATGACTTTCATATCTTAGCGGAGACTTCCAGATTTCCATGAAAAATATTTCCCATTGGAACTATAATAAAGCATTTCTATGTGTGTGTTTCAGATTTTGATGATAATCATTTATATTTAATGTATCAAAATATTCTGCAGTAACCAGAAAGTAATATGGCAACAAATAAAGCAGCGAAGCAATAACCTGATACCTAACAGTACAGAACATGGCGACGGCTCGTACGCCCAAAGTGGAGGGAAGGCTCCGGTACAAGACGAGTCTGATCAGCCATCGGCCTCATTAGTCAGTGGCCACCACTATGAGCGCAGACGTGTCGGCCGCCCGGCTACACAACATCCTACAACTTCTTTCCATAGTTTTCGCCATCATGTTTTCAGGCAAGAACCAGCCATGAGACGGAGAGAATACAAATGTGATGTTATTTATACCAGAGAATGAAACAGTTGCGAGAGGGAACAAGAATAGTCAACCAAAATATCCCGCTCCCATGGATCCCCTTACATGGCACCTTAAATACCAGGCAGCTGCTGAAGTCAATGGGAGCTAAACTGGTCACAATATACAGGGAGCCCTGTAATGTGTATAGTATGGCCGTACAGCTGATCCTTCCAGGGGCCTCCTGTGGACCCCCCCATATCTATAGTCTGTCTGCAATAGTGTTCACTGAGTTTTTGCTGTGTTTTCAGCTAAGACCCCACTTTGCAGAAATGCAGCAGCCAAAACAGTCCCAGCAATGTCAATGAGATTCAGTTTAAAAAAAAACAACTGCATAAGGCCAAGGCCCCGCACAGCAACAACATGCTGGAAAAAAAACAGCGGAAACACGTCGCGTTTTTATTGCTTTTTCCTTCTTCTGCCCCTATTATGCATCACTGGCATTTCATCAGCAGGTATAACTGACATGGGGCGATTCTCAAAAACATGGGGGGGGAAGGGGGGGGGGGGTTTGAAAACGCAGTTTTTTTTCCGCTGCAGATATTGCTATGTTACTAAGTGGATGGAATTCCCCAGAATCTCATTCACTTTGCAGGAAATGTAAAACACTTTGTTTCCACAGCGGTAAAATACTTTGTCCTCACAACGTGGCGCTTCAGCCAGAAAGCTGCATGTTCAAAAATACACGTGGCTGCGGAAGGGTTTCCCTATATATTTAATGGGAAGAGAAAAAAAGCCGTACACGTGGGCACTTTCCATTCACTTCAATGGGAGCGCTCGTAGATAAAAAAGCAGCCCATTCATTTCTATGTAGAGCGCTCGTATGCTGGCTCCCATTGAAATGAATGGGATCTGCTTTATACGCGCTGATTCTGAACGTGTTTTAATGTTCAGAATCAGGCAGCGTATCAGTAGTGTGAATGCACCCTTACTGTGCACCATACGTTCCATATATGCCTAATACTTTTGCACAGTATCTTCGTTTCATTTCTACATTGGTTCGTTTAGACTCTTTGTTTACAATAACAGAAGGTGAAATACACGGCAGTAATTGTAGCACATGAAATGCCATAAAAGTAACGATCTATGTTTCTTGCTTTTACATAATAATTGTTAAGAAAATTCTATTTTCAAAAAATATTTTCAAATAATTTTTCTTAATTCTTTTTTTAAATATTATTTTTTTCAGATCTCCATTGTCTCCTGCGCAGACACAATCCCTGGCAGTTCTGGGTCTATCTGGACGCTCGGGCGAGTTGTGATTTCTATCAATCCCATGTGAGGATGTAATTAATGAAAGGCTGTAGATGGGCTCTGTGAATGGGAGATGTCAGCCATTGCGTGATGGGCGATCATCAATCATCTATTGTCAGTTATTTCTGTCTCGGTGAGTAAGCCTTTATTTTAGGCATAAAGTAAGAATGCTGCCAGACCACAGGAACAAGCCCTGAGCTGTTTGCAGGTGCTGCTATTCACAGCTGTCAATTAAACCCTTGACATTTCCATAATGGCCAAGAGGCAAAGCAAATGCAATTGATACTTTATATACAGGAAAACTGGCAAAAAATAACAACAAACATCATCGTCATCATCGTCCTCCTCGCCATGCAGAACAGGAGCGTAGTATACGGTATTACATGGGGTGTGGATATCCTGCTACAATGTTATTAATGCTCAAGATCATCATAATGTGAAATATTAAGAGAAAGTTATAAATCCCGAAGTCTCAGAAGTAACGTGATGAGTAAAATGACTGGTGCTACGAGCCCCCTAACGGCACCGGGCAGACCTTCCATGAATTATGCCATTTGAGTGTTTGGAAATGGCAGAAATATTGTAGTGTATTATTGTAGTATATATCACTAGTGGAATATTTATCTACATATATGCACAGTCTATAGAATATGTTTTGTTGTCAGCCACCCCATCTCTTACCCATCCCACCAATCTGCTGATCTCCACCCCTGAACTCCTGGACTTCTCCTCTCCACCAAGCTCATGCTCAGATCTCAATCGCGGTCAGACACTACAATACTGTTATTTGAGGGGCCAGGATACACGTAAAACTGTATTGGGATAAATATAACAGTCCATGGAGTCTCATCTTCCTCTTGTTTGGTGACAGCTGGACACGTATTGGGCAGCGATCTCCACAGTGGTCTCTTCTTCTCCCAGTAGGATGTAGAGTTTCCTCTTCTCCCAGTCTGGGATGTGGGCAGAGAGTCTTTGGTAGTAGACGGCCCTCACAGCTGAGTATTTGGTGCAGTGTAGCAGGAAGTGGGTCTCGTCTTCTAGGGCCCCCTGGTCACAGTGCTGGCACAGTCTCTTCTCCCGTGGCTTGTACGTCTGTCTGTATCGCCCCGTCTCTATCTCTAGGTTGTGGGCGCTCAGTCTGTATCGGCTCAGGGTCTGTCTGTGCTTGGGGTGGCGTATTCTCTACAGGTAGGTGGCCATGGTGTAGTCCCTTTGTAGGGATTGGTACACATTGGTGAGTTTCTTGGAGTTATTTATTTCGTTTCTCCATTCTTCAATGTACCGCTCTCTGTTTGCCTCTGTAGTCGCCTTTATCTCGGCCTTGGTTATCATCTGTTGGTGTTTTTGGTTTGGTGGTTGGCTGTTGTTTGGTTGGTGAATGTCTGGTTTGCTCAGGTGGCTTAGCCATGCTTGGTGGTGGTAGGAGTCAGGCTTGCTCCCCTGGATGTGTGCCTGGAAAGCTAGCGCCCTCTTCTGTATGGTGAGCCATAGGGGGAGTCTGCCTAGCTCTGCCCTGCAGGCTATGTTGGTGGTGTTGCGATGGACATGTAGCAGGTATTTGCAGAACTCCAGGTGGAAGTTCTCTGTTGGGCTGGAATCCCACCTTGACTGGTCTGGGTAGGTAGCTGGGCCCCAATCCTCGCTGCCATAGAGAAGGATCGGGGAGATGACAGCGTCAAATATCTTCATCCAGACCCTCACCGGTGGTTTGAGGTGGTACAGTTGTCTTCTGATGGCGTAGAAGGTTCTGCAGGCTTTTGCTTTCAGGGTTTCTATTGCTGCTTTGAAGCTTCCTGATTGGCTGAGCTCCAGCCCCAGGTAGGTGTAGCTGTTGGTTTTCTCCAGTGTGGAGCCGTTCAGTGTGAATTGTGGGGTGGTGGAGGCTTTATTGTGGCCCTTCTTCTGGAATACCATGATTTTGGTCTTCTTCTGGTTGATGGGTAGGGCCCATGTGGTGCTGAATTTTTCCAGCACTGACAGGCTTTCTTGGAGGTCTTTCTCGGTGGGGGCCAGGAGTAGGAGGTCATCGGCGTATAGCAGGAACTTCACCTCTCGATTGTTCAGGGTGAGGCCTGGGGTTGGTGAGGCCTCCAGGGCTGTAGCCAGTTCATTGATATAGATGTTGAAGAGCGTTGGGCTCAGGCTACAGCCTTGTCTGACCCCTCGGGCCTGTTGGAAGTATGCTGTCCTTTTCCCATTCACCTTCACACTGCACTGGTTTCCGGTGTAGGAGCTCTTGATGACGTCGTACGTTCTTCCTCCTATTCCACTCTCTAGGAGTTTTAGAAGTAGGCCTGGGTGCCATACTGAATCAAGCGCCTTCTTAAAGTCCACGAAGCAGGCGAATATCTTGCCTCTTCTGGTGTTGTGGACGTGCGTCTTGATGAGGCTGTGCAGGGTGTAGATATGGTCTGTGGTGCGGTGGTTTGGCATGAACCCTGCTTGGCTCTTGCTGAGGACCCCGTGTTGTGTGAGGAAGGTGAGGATTCTGTTATTGATGATGCTGTTGAACAGTTTCCCTAGCGTGCTGCTGACGCAGATCCCTCTGTAGTTGTTGGGGTCATATTGGTCCCCATTCTTGTAGATGGGGGTTATGAGCCCTTTGTTCCAGTCTTCGGGGAAGTGTCCAGCATTGAGCACGAGGGTGAATAGCTTTGCCAGTGCCGCGTGTATTGCTGGAGGGCTGTATTTGATCATCTCTGGTAGGATGCCGTCAGAGCCACTGGCCTTTTTGCCTTTCAGCAGGGCAATTCTTTCCTGTATATCTTTTATGGTGATTGGCGAGTCCAGAGGGTTCTGGAAGTCTTTGATGACTTTCTCCATGTCCCTCAGTTTGGTGATTATCTGTTGCTGTTCTGGAGTTAGTTCTTCTTCTGGGATGTTTTTGTAGAGACCTCTGAAGTAGTTGAGCCAGATATTGCCATTTTGGATGTGGAGAGAGTTTTTCTTGGGCTTTGTGCCCATGTGGTGCCAGGTCTCCCAGAATGAGCTGTCCTGGAGGGAGTCCTCTAGTTGCTCTATTTTGTGGGAGAGGTATCTCTGTTTCTTCTCTCTGAGGGTGCCCTTGTATTGCTTGCATAGATTGTTGTAGGCTTCCCTCACCTCCTTGTTGTTGGGGTCCCTGTGTTTTTGGTTGGAGGCTGTTCTTAGGGTATGGCGTAGTGCTTTGCAGTCGCTGTCGAACCATTTGTGGGACTGTTTGTTGGTTTGTCTTATTGGTTTGGTTGGTTTCAGGCCTGCTAGTTCTGCTGTGGTCTGTAGGATGTACTTGAGATCCTTCACAGCTCTGGTGACTCCCTGTTGGTCTGGCTGATAGGTGTTTGTATGGAAGTTTGTGAGCAGTGTCTTGATTTCGGGTCGGTTGGTTGCGTTGCTATATTCTATGGCCTGGTGGTTGGCCCATGTGAAATGTCTTGGTAGGTTGTAGAGGCCGGACTGTTGGGGCTCATGTGTGGGTGTTTTGTTCCTGGTTCTCATGTATAGTAGGATCTGGTTGTGGTCTGATAGATGGGAGTCAGGTGCGATTGTGAAGTCTTCAATGTCTGACAGGTCTGCGTCTGTAATGGCATAGTCCACCACGCTGTTGCCCACTTGAGAGTTTAGTGTGAAGCGTCCTCTGGGATCGCCTGTGGTACGTCCGTTTATTATGTACTCCTATACACTTATACTCCTATACTCTTATACTCCTGTACTCTTATACTCCTATACATTTATACTCCTATACTCTTATACTCCTGTACTCTTATACTCCTATACATTTATAATCCTATACCCCTATACCCTTATACACTTATACTCCTATACTCTTATACTCCTATACACTTATACTCCTGTACTCTTATACCCCTATACCCCTATACACTTATACTCCTATACACTTATACTCCTGTACTCTTATACCCCTATACCCCTATACACTTATACTCCTATACACTTATACTCCTATAAATTTATACTCCTATACTCCTATACACTTATACTCCAATACACTTATACTCCTATACTCTTATACTCCTGTACTCTTATACTCCTATAAATTTATACTCCTATACTCCTATACATTTATACTCCTATACTCCTATACATTTATACTCCTATACTCTTATACTCCTATACACTTATACACTTATACCCCTATACTCTTATACTCCTATACACTTATACTCCTATACATTTATACTCCTATACACTTATACTCCTATACTCTTATACTCCTATACACTTATACTCCTATAAATTTATACTCCTATACTCCTATACACTTATACTCCTATACACTTATACTCCTATACACTTATACACTTATACTCCTATACTCTTATACTCCTGTACACTTATACTCCTATACATTTATACTCCTATACTCTTATACTCCTATACACTTATACACTTATACTCCTATACTCCTATACACTTATACTCCTATACTCCTATACACTTATACTCCTATACACTTATACTCCTATACACTTATACACTTATACTCCTATACTCTTATACTCCTGTACACTTATACTCCTATACATTTATACTCCTATACTCTTATACTCCTATACACTTATACACTTATACTCCTATACTCCTATACACTTATACTCCTATACTCCTATACACTTATACTCCTATACACTTATACTCCTATACACTTATACACTTATACTCCTATACTCTTATACTCCTGTACACTTATACTCCTATACACTTATACTCCTATACACTTATACACTTATACTCCTATACTCTTATACACTTATACTCCTATACTCCTATACACTTATACACTTATACTCCTATACTCTTATACTCCTGTACTCTTATACTCCTATACACTTATACTCCTATACACTTATACTCTTATACTCCTATACACTTATACACTTATACTCCTATACTCCTATACACTTATACTCCTATACTCTTATACACTTATACTCCTATACTCTTATACTCCTGTACTCTTATACTCCTATACACTTATACTCCTATACACTTATACACTTATACTCCTATACACTTATACTCCTATACACTTATACACTTATACTCCTATACTCCTATACTCCTATACTCCTATACACTTATACACTTATACTCCTATACTCTTATACTCCTGTACTCTTATACTCCTATACACTTATACTCCTATACACTTATACACTTATACTCCTATACTCCTATACACTTATACTCCTATACACTTATACTCATATACACTTATACTCCTATACTCCTATACATTTATACTCCTACACACTTATACTCCTATACTCCTATACTCTTATACTCCTATACATTTATACTCCTATACACTTATACACTTATAGAAGACCAGACCCACTTCCTGCTACACTGCACCAAATACTCAGCTACGAGGGCCGTCTACTACCAAAGACTCTCTGCCCACATCCCAGACTTCATATCTGCAGACGAGAAGAGGAAACTCTACATCCTACTGGGAGAAGAAGAAGCCACTGTGGAGATCGCTGCCCAATACGTGTCCAGCTGTCACCAAACAAGAGGAAGATGAGACTCCATGGACTGTTATATTTATCCCAATACACCCGCCCCACCCACCCCCACCCCCACCCACCCCCACCCCCACCTCCCCATATAGCAGTCACCAACGAAGAGGAAGATGAGACTCCATGGACTGTTATAACCGAACCCCCCCCCCCATACCCACCACCCACCCACCACCCACCCAACCCAACTCCCCCCCCCCACCCACCCACTTTACTAGCTTTGGCAATGCCAAATACCTATTCGGACGTGCCAATAAAGCATTTTTTGATTTGATTTGATTTGATTTGATTACTCCTATACTCTTATACTCCTGTACTCCTATACTCTTATACTCCTATACACTTATACTCCTATACACTCATTCTCCTATACTCTTATACTCCTATACACTTATACTCCTATACACTTATACTCCTATACTCCTATACTCTTATACTCCTATACACTTATACTCCTATACACTTATACTCCTATACTCTTATACTCCTATACTCTTATACTCCTATACATTTATACTCCTATACTCTTATACTCCTATACTCTTATACGCTTATTCTCCTATACTCTTATACTCTTATACACTTACACCCCTATACATTTATACTCCTATACACTTATACTCCTATACACTTATACTCTTATACTCCTATACTCTTATACTCCTGTACTCCTATACTCTTATACTCCTATACACTTATACTCCTATACACTTATACTCCTATACACTTATACTCCTATACTCTTATACTCTTATACTCCTATACATTTATACTCCTATACTCTTATACTCCTGTACTCTTATACTCCTATACATTTATAATCCTATACCCCTATACCCTTATACACTTATACTCCTATACTCTTATACTCCTATACACTTATACTCCTGTACTCTTATACCCCTATACCCCTATACACTTATACTCCTATACACTTATACTCCTGTACTCTTATACCCCTATACCCCTATACACTTATACTCCTATACACTTATACTCCTATAAATTTATACTCCTATACTCCTATACACTTATACTCCAATACACTTATACTCCTATACTCTTATACTCCTGTACTCTTATACTCCTATAAATTTATACTCCTATACTCCTATACACTTATACTCCTATACTCTTATACTCCTGAACACTTATACTCCTATACATTTATACTCCTATACTCTTATACTCCTATACACTTATACACTTATACCCCTATACTCTTATACTCCTATACACTTATACTCCTATACATTTATACTCCTATACACTTATACTCCTATACTCTTATACTCCTATACACTTATACTCCTATAAATTTATACTCCTATACTCCTATACACTTATACTCCTATACACTTATACTCCTATACACTTATACACTTATACTCCTATACTCTTATACTCCTGTACACTTATACTCCTATACATTTATACTCCTATACTCTTATACTCCTATACACTTATACACTTATACTCCTATACTCCTATACACTTATACTCCTATACTCCTATACACTTATACTCCTATACACTTATACTCCTATACACTTATACACTTATACTCCTATACTCTTATACTCCTGTACACTTATACTCCTATACATTTATACTCCTATACTCTTATACTCCTATACACTTATACACTTATACTCCTATACTCTTATACACTTATACTCCTATACTCCTATACACTTATACACTTATACTCCTATACTCTTATACTCCTGTACTCTTATACTCCTATACACTTATACTCCTATACACTTATACTCTTATACTCCTATACACTTATACACTTATACTCCTATACTCCTATACACTTATACTCCTATACTCTTATACACTTATACTCCTATACTCTTATACTCCTGTACTCTTATACTCCTATACACTTATACTCCTATACACTTATACACTTATACTCCTATACACTTATACACTTATACTCCTATACACTTATACTCCTATACACTTATACTCCTATACTCCTATACACTTATACTCCTATACACTTATACTCCTATACACTTATACACTTATACTCCTATACACTTATACACTTATACTCCTATACACTTATACTCCTATACACTTATACTCCTATACACTTATACACTTATACTCCTATACACTTATACTCCTATACACTTATACACTTATACTCCTATACTCCTATACTCTTATACTCCTATACTCCTATACTCCTATACACTTATACACTTATACTCCTATACTCTTATACTCCTGTACTCTTATACTCCTATACACTTATACTCCTATACACTTATACTCCTATACACTTATACTCCTATACACTTATACACTTATACTCCTATACTCCTATACACTTATACTCCTATACACTTATACTCCTATACTCCTATACATTTATACTCCTACACACTTATACTCCTATACTCCTATACTCTTATACTCCTATACATTTATACTCCTATACACTTATACACTTATAGAAGACCAGACCCACTTCCTGCTACACTGCACCAAATACTCAGCTACGAGGGCCGTCTACTACCAAAGACTCTCTGCCCACATCCCAGACTTCATATCTGCAGACGAGAAGAGGAAACTCTACATCCTACTGGGAGAAGAAGAAGCCACTGTGGAGATCGCTGCCCAATACGTGTCCAGCTGTCACCAAACAAGAGGAAGATGAGACTCCATGGACTGTTATATTTATCCCAATACACCCGCCCCACCCACCCCCACCCCCACCCACCCCCACCTCCCCATATAGCAGTCACCAACGAAGAGGAAGATGAGACTCCATGGACTGTTATAACCGAACCCCCCCCCCATACCCACCACCCACCCAACCCAACTCCCCCCCCCCCCACCCACCCACTTTACTAGCTTTGGCAATGCCAAATACCTATTCGGACGTGCCAATAAAGCATTTTTTGATTTGATTTGATTTGATTTGATTACTCCTATACTCTTATACTCCTGTACTCCTATACTCTTATACTCCTATACACTTATACTCCTATACACTCATTCTCCTATACTCTTATACTCCTATACACTTATACTCCTATACACTTATACTCCTATACTCCTATACTCTTATACTCCTATACACTTATACTCCTATACACTTATACTCCTATACTCTTATACTCCTATACTCTTATACTCCTATACATTTATACTCCTATACTCTTATACTCCTATACTCTTATACGCTTATTCTCCTATACTCTTATACTCTTATACACTTACACCCCTATACATTTATACTCCTATACACTTATACTCCTATACACTTATACTCTTATACTCCTATACTCTTATACTCCTGTACTCCTATACTCTTATACTCCTATACACTTATACTCCTATACACTTATACTCCTATACTCTTATACTCCTATACACTTTTACTCCTATACACTTATACTCCTATACTCTTATACTCCTATACTCTTATACTCCTATACATTTATACTCCTATACTCTTATACTCCTATACTTCTATACTCTTATACGCTTATTCTACTATACTCTTATACTCTTATACACTTACACCCCTATACATTTATACTCCTATACACTTATACTCCTATACACTTATACTCTTATACTCCTATACTCTTATACACTTATACTCCTATATCCTTATACTCTTATACGTTTATTCTCCTATACTCTTATACTCTTATACACTTATACTCCTATACACTTACACCCCTATACATTTATACCCCTATACACTTATACTCCTATACTCTTATACTTCTATACAATTATACTCCTATACACTTATACTCTTATACTCCTATACACTTATACTCCTATACTCTTATACTCCTATACACTTTTACTCCTATACACTTATACTGCTATACTCTTATACTCCTATACACTTATACTCGTATACATTTATACTCCTATACTCTTATACTCCTATACACTTTTACTCCTATACAATTATACTCCTATACTCCTATACTCTTATACTCTTATACTCCTATACACTTATACTCTTATACTCCTATACACTTATACTCTTATAAATTTATACTCCTATACTCTTATACTCCTATACTCCTATACACTTATACTCTTATACTCCTATACACTTATACACTTATACTCCTATACACTTATACTCTTATACATTTATACTCCTATACACTTATACTCCTATACACTTATACTCTTATACTCCTATACACTTATACACTTATACTCTTATACACTTATACTCCTATACTCCTATACACTTATACTCCTATATTCTTATACTCTTATACTCCTATACACTTATACTCTTATAAATTTATACTCCTATACACTTATACTCCTATACTCCTATACACTTATACTCCTATAATCTTATACACCTGTACACTTATACTCCTATACACTTATACTCCTATACACTTATACTCCTATACTCTTATACTCCTATACTCCTATACACTTATACTCCTATACTCTTATACTCTTATACTCATATACACTTATACTCTTATAAATTTATACTCCTATACTCTTATACTCCTATACTCCTATACACTTATACTCTTATACTCCTATACACTTATACACTTATACTCCTATACACTTATACTCTTATACATTTATACTCCTATACACTTATACTCCTATACACTTATACTCTTATACTCCTATACACTTATACACTTATACTCCTATACACTTATACTCTTATACTCCTATACACTTATACACTTATACTCCTATACACTTATACTCCTATACATTTATGCTCCTATACACTTATACTCCTATACATTTATGCTCCTATACACTTATACTCCTATACACTTATACTCCTATACTCCTATACACTTATACTCCTATACACTTATACACCTATACACTTATACTCCTATATATTTATACTCCTATACTCCTGTACTCTTATACTCTTATACTTCTATACTCTTATACACTTATACTCCTATACATTTATACTCCTATATCCTTATTCTCCTATACGCTTATTCTCCTATACTCTTATACTATTATACACTTATACCCCTATACATTTATACTCCTATACACTTATACTCCTATACACTTATACTCTTATACTCCTATACTCTTATACACTTATACTCCTATATCCTTATACTCTTATACGTTTATTCTCCTATACTCTTATACTCTTATACACTTATACTCCTATACACTTATACTCCTATACTCTTATACTTCTATACAATTATACTCCTATACACTTATACTCTTATACTCCTATACACTTATACTCCTATACACTTATACTCTTATACTCCTATACACTTATACTCCTATACACTTATACTCTTATACTCCTATACACTTATACTCCTATACACTTATACTCCTATACACTTATACTCCTATACTCCTATACACTTATACTCCTATACTCCTATACTCTTATACTCCTATACATTTATACTCCTATACACTTATACTCCCATACATTTATACTCCTATACACTTATACTCTTATACATTTATACTCCTATACTCTTATACTGCTATACTCCTATACACTTATACTCTTATACTCCTATACTCTTATACTCCTATACACTTATACTCCTATACACTTATACTCCTGTACTCTTATACCCCTATACCCTTATACACTTATACTCCTATACTCTTATACTCCTATACTCTTATACTCCTATACACTTATACTCCTGTACTCTTATACCCCTATACCCTTATACACTTATACTCCTATACTCTTATACTCCTATACACTTTTACTCCTATACACTTTTACTCCTATACTCCTATACACTTATACTCCTATACTCTTATACTCCTATACACTTTTACTCCTATACTCCTATACACTTTTACTCCTATACATTTATGCTCCTATACACTTATACTTCTATACACTTATACTCCTATACATTTATACTCCTATACTCCTGTACTCTTATACACTTATACTCCTATACACGTATACTCCTATACATTTATACTCCTATTCTCCTATACTCTTATACACCTATACACTTATACTCCTGTACTCTTATACCCCTATACCCTTATACACTTATACTCCTATACTCTTATACTCTTATACTCCTATACACTTATACTCCTGTACTCTTATACCCCTATACCCTTATACACTTATACTCCTATACTCTTATACTCCTATACACTTTTACTCCTATACACTTTTACTCCTATACTCCTATACACTTATACTCCTATACTCTTATACTCCTATACACTTTTACTCCTATACTCCTATACACTTTTACTCCTATACATTTATGCTCCTATACACTTATACTTCTATACACTTATACTCCTATACATTTATACTCCTATACTCCTGTACTCTTATACACTTATACTCCTATACACGTATACTCCTATACATTTATACTCCTATACTCCTATACTCTTATACACCTATACACTTATACTCCTATTCATTTATGCTCCTATACATTTATACTCCTATACTCCTGTACTCTTATACTCTTATACTCCTATACACTTATACTCCTGTACTCTTATACACTTATACTCCTATACACTTATACTCCTATACTCTTATACACTTATACTCCTATACACTTATACTCTTATACACTTATACACTTATACTCCTATATCCTTATACTCCTATACACTTATACTCCTATACTCTTATACACTTATACTCCTATATCCTTATACTCCTATACGCTTATTCTCCTTTACTCTTATACTATTATACACTTATACTCCTATACACTTATACTCTTATTCTCCTATACTCTTATACTATTATACACTTATACCCCTATACATTTATACTCCTATACTCTTATACACTTATACTCCTATATCCTTATACTCCTATACGCTTATTCTCCTATACTCTTATACGCTTATTCTCCTATACTCTTATACACTTATACTCCTATATCCTTATACTCCTATACGCTTATTCTCCTATACTCTTATACGCTTATTCTCCTATACTCTTATACACTTATACTCCTATATCCTTATACTCCTATATGCTTATTCTCCTTTACTCTTATACTATTATACACTTATACTCCTATACACTTATACTCTTATTTTCCTATACTCTTATACTATTATGCACTTATTCTCCTATACTCTTATACACTTATACTCCTGTACACTTATACTCCTATACTCTTATACACTTATGCTCCTATATCCTTATACTCCTATATGCTTATTCTCCTTTACTCTTATACTATTATACACTTATACTCCTATACACTTATACACTTATACTCCTATACACTTATACTCTTATACTCCTATACACTTATACTCCTATACACTTATACTCTTATACTCTTATACACTTATACTCCTATATCCTTATACTCCTATACGCTTATTCTCCTTTACTCTTATACTATTATACACTTATACTCCTATACACTTATACTCCTATACACTTATACTCCTATACTCTTATACACTTATGCTCCTATATCCTTATACTCCTATATGCTTATTCTCCTATACTCTTATACTATTATACACTTATACTCCTATACACTTATACTCCTATACACTTATACACTTATACTCCTATACACTTATACTCCTATACACTTATACTCTTATTCTCCTATACTCTTATACTCCAGGATAGATTTTTGTGAAGCTCCTGATGACAGTTCTGAGCATACATTTTGGGTTACTGGGGTGATACCTGCCATTATTGACTAGGCATTGCCCTTTCTAAGCAGGGGTATACATATAGGAGGTATATGGGTCGTAGTCACACCATGTGATTGGGTACTGAAACGGGTCTAAAAGACTCTGCTGGAGAATAGTATAATAAGTGATATGTAGGGGCCCCTTACATACTTCACATTGGGGCTCCGGAGCTTCACCTCATGCCTGTGTTTTTAGGGCTCTTGATATTTGATCTAATGGCGTAAATACGGCGTATATTTTCATCCCTATTGTTTCCTACATATTTTCTATACATGAACGTGTCAGGTCTATTCGGCACCTTAAACCTCCCATAGGGCCTTATGGGCTGAGGGGTTACTGCCCCAAATAGTCTCCTATTAACCCTATCAGTGTCCACAAGGCTTTCATACTGATCTCCTATATTGTGCTTCAGCTCAGTCATCCCTGGAAAGTGGAAGATAACTCCTTGGTATTAGTGCGCATGCGTCAGTCCTGGGTACATGCGCAGCAAAGCCAAGGTCTTCATCCTGCAGCGGCATCAGAAGCCCCAGACCGGACTCTAATGAGACTTATTCAATTCTAGGCAAATAGAAATAGTGAGCAGGCTATTGGGGACACTTACCCACCGATCCACAAGAAATGTTTCATTTGAGTCATTAGTATTTATGTTCATGTTTTACAGGATTATTTTATCCTAAATGTGTTCCCACCCCTATCCCATGACATCTGTGTCTGTAATAATCTCAAGGTGAGGGACGACATTGTACAGCTGGTTCCCAATAGTCGTGTAGTGAACACAAAGCTCATTGACGTTTTACACAGAGAAACCTTCTTCTATAATGTCAGGTGAGTTGTCACAATACAGGGCTGATGTGAAATAAACGCAAAACAAGAGATTAATGAACGACACCAGAAAGAGATGTCACTGACAGTCAGAGGAGGGGCCGAGAAGGAATCGCTCTACAATCCGCCCCGGGCGCCAACGCAGCCAAAGCCTCTAATACCTGTAATTACTATAATAAGCCGCAGCTTCAATCTAAAAAAACAGCATTTGGTTAATAATCTGCAGAAGAAGTATCATAAAGAAGGAAGATGCCGACACAGCACAAAATACGGGGGGACGGAAACTAATAGACTAGAGAGAACCAAAAAATAGATTCCACTCCTATATACAGTATCTATCTATCTATCTATCTATCTATCTATCTATCTATCTCCTATCTATCTATCTATCTCCTATCTATCTATCTATCTCCTATCTATCTATCTATCTATCTATCTATCTATCTATCTATCTATCTATCTCCTATCTATCTATCTATCTCCTATCTATCTATCTATCTCCTATCTATCTATCTATCTCCTATCTATCTATCTATCTATCTATCTCCTATCTATCTATCTATCTATCTATCTATCTATCTATCTATCTCCTATCTATTTATCTCCTATCTATCTATCTATCTCCTATCTATCTATCTCCTATCTATCTATCTATCTATCTATCTATCTATCTATCTATCTCCTATCTATCTATCTATCTATCTATCTATCTATCTATCTATCTCCTATCTATCTATCTATCTATCTATCTCCTATCTATCTATCTATCTATCTATCTATCTATCTATCTATCTCCTATCTATCTATCTATCTATCTCCTATCTATCTATCTATCTATCTATCTCCTATATATCTATCTATCTATCTATCTATCTCCTATCTATCTATCTATCTATCTATCTATCTCCTATCTATCTATCTATCTATCTATCTATCTATCTATCATCTATCTATCTATCTATCTATCTATCTATCTATCTATCTCCTATCTATCTATCTATCTCCTATCTATCTATCTATCTATCTATCTATCTATCTATCTCCTATCTATCTATCTCCTATCTATCTATCTATCTATCTATCTCCTATCTATCTATCTATCTATCTATCTATCTCCTATCTATCTATCTATCTATCTATCTATCTATCTATCTCCTATCTATCTATCTATCTATCTATCTATCTATCTATCTATCTCCTATCTATCTATCTATCTATCTATCTATGTATCTATCTCCTATCTATCTATCTATCTATCTATCTATCTATCTATCTCCTATCTATCTATCTATCTATCTATCTATCTCCTATCTATCTATCTATCTATCTATCTATCTATCATCTATCTATCTCCTATCTATCTATCTATCTATCTATCTATCTATCTATCTATCTATCTATCTATCTCCTATCTA